>NC_142397.1:14454316-14611314 GCF_059441095.1 Idiotropiscis lumnitzeri | reverse complement strand
CATTGTGTCCCCCACCCCGTGTTGACTCAGACGTCATGAATGAAAAAGATCCACGTTACTGTTTCCGTCAAACGGGCCCATGAATGTAAAAGTCCAAAGTGAAAACCTTCCGCGGAGGAGAGGTCTCCCCCTGAGCTAAAGTGGAGCAGCAAAAGGGGGGATTAGTGAGCCTGGAAGAGACCCTCCATGCTTTGAAGGGATTAAATGGAGTTTGAAGGGAGGCTTTGCTCTTGGTTGCTCTTTTTGGAGGGGACCCATGCAGCAGTTTAACTTGGAAACTGTTGAATTCTCGGTAAACTCACCTTTGAACTCATGAGACGGCCTCCTGGGCCCTCAAGCCGCTGCGATGATTCCATGTAATCATTACATCTTTCAAAACACCGGGAGAAATAAATTCATGATTATTATTTGTGGAAATTGCGAAATGATTAAATGTGATTTGAGCCCATTCTTTTATTTTGTGTTTGTATTCGTATTTGCTGCAGCGAATTTCCCACCGTGAAACGATTACACAATCATTATCTTAAGCATGTGACAGTGAAAATCAATTACTTAAATCATTACAGCATTCTTATTACCAAAATAATGCAATTGTGTTGCGCTTCATGAGTTTCAGGTGACCAAAATGAAATCCTGGGTACATTCGCTTCGGTAATTGGATCATACATTAAAAAAGACAAATAAAAAATGACTGGACAACATTCATGGTCCTATACTAAAAAATATTTTTAAAAAACACGATCGAATAGTAATAGTAGTGCATGCAAAAGTATTAATAAAGGTGGCTTTTCACGTTCACAGCACAATTGCAAAAAAAAAAACGCTGCCACAATCACACACGATCACATAAACTAATATTAAATTACATTCCTAAATGACTAATTTAGGAATTTTCTAACAAATTACGCAGAGTGACTGTGTAATTTACACGCGTGTGTGAGTGCGTGTGAGCGTGTACGTGCGTGAGCGTGCGGTTGTGTGCGTGTGTGTGTGTGCGTGTGGTGTTTGGCCGGTGTGGGATATGACTTATCACATCTTATGACATCGAACAATAAACTTAAACCAATTTATGGGGCGTCAATGTGTTTACGGCGACTGCTCGCTTCTCTCCAGCGCCTCTCTCTCTCGCTCTCTCTCTCTCTCTCTCTCTCTCTCTCTCTCACTCTCTCTCTCTTTCTCGCGGTGTCAGTGTCGTCCATCCATCAAAGTGACGCGCAATCTCGTGACGCGTGCGTAAAAGTGATCGGAATCAAATCAAAGCTTTTAATCTGCGCAATCACCGTCACTTGTGGATATTTCTCGACACGTAAAGACCCCTCTCCTTACCCCTCCCACGATGTGCTGTGAGCTGTGGCCGAGGGGCGCGCCATACAAAGTCGAATAAATATAGTCACGGATATAAAGTTATGTTTTGCACACAACGCAAATTTAGAAGCAGACAACAACAACTGTCCAGTTGTAATGGAATGAGATCCAATGCGAGAGTTATTGTCAGACATGTATTAAATTAACAATTGTTCGTCGTGGGAGTGGAAAGGCTACAAAGAGCTGTTTTTATTATTCTGCCTCTACAAAATATAATGTCCACGTTTCACTGACGATGGCAAAGGTGTTATTTTAATAATATGTGGTTGAAGTTTGCGTCCACGCACAGCTGGTTTGGTTGTTTCATTTGCTAGATTGCTGTAAATTATAACAGCATAAACAATGTTTCCAATAATATATTTAACCGTGTCAATTAAGGTGCTTAAAATACATAATTTTTCATACAATATGACACATCATTCGATTAGGTGCTCATATTGTTTTGCACCAGCCAATTACAGTAAAAATACAAATGGTGATTTGAGATCGAAGTGAAATAATTTCACACTAATAGAGTAATAATATCATATTCACAGAAGAACAAAGCCAGTGATGCTGAGACTGCAATTAAGAGTCGTCCAATCATGGGCGCAAACCAAAATCCACTTGCTTTGGATGGAGCTGCAGCTGCCCTGCAGCGCCGTGTTCCTGGGAGCGCGTGGGCGTGGCCAGTATTGTCATGGAAACAAGACCACCGCCTCGCTATTGTGAGCTGCTCTGCCAACTTTATTATAAGCAGGCAGCGAGCCGCGGCGCTGTCAAACGCGGCGAGAAGCAGCAGAAGCGGCAAGTGAGGGGAACACGCGCAACTGGTGACGGGATTTTATTCAAAGACGCACTGACATTTCAACTTTTGGGAGACGTCGTGCGCGGACACCGGAGCAAGAGCGACCGAACCACGACAAAAATCAAGTGGCTGCATCCGTGACTCCCAGTGCCTCGGTGCCGCCACCGGCTGAGCTCCATGTATAAAATGGATTACTCCTACCTGAACTCCTACGACTCGTGCATGGCCGCCATGGAAGCGTCGGCCTACGCGGACTTCAGCTCGTGCAGCCAGGCCAGCTCGTTCCAGTACAACCCCATCCGGAGCGGACCCTTCTCCAACCCGGCCTGCACCCCTCTCAGCACGGCCAGCTGCACTCTGGGAGCCCTCAGGGACCACCAGCCCACGCCGTACTCGTCAGGTACACGCCGAGAAATGACTTTGGACATTAGTCGTGCGTGCGTGCGCGCGTGGAAAAAAGGAAATTGTCCACACTTTGCAAAGACATTAATGCACTTTAACCTGTTAGACATGCTGCGATTATATTCACCTGGACATTACATTTTAACAATTATAATTAACTTAAATGCTAAAAAATATATACAAATGTTTGAACGGAAATAAAAACTGAAAATTAAACTGAACTCACGTGACTACCGTAAATTAATTGGCACATTAGTATCCTCACTTGGACTAAGAGGAATCGAATGATTTACTTCATCATCATCGTGGCTCTGGTGGAATTAAAATTAAGGAGATATTCTTTACATTTTGACTAGTAGGATAAAAATATATATATGATACTATAAATACGTTTCATACTATAAATAATATATACACCATATGTAAATATGACATACATTTTGTTCGTAAAAATAGCTAATAGGCAGATCGAAATAAAAAATGTTAACATGCCATGTCATGAACAAAAATGGCCTTGATTCTCTTTTGCATGTTAAGTGTATTTTTTTAAGTTTTATATTTGCAGTTGATTTTCCCAAATATTGACTCTGAATAAAATATTCCCCTCACCCTCTTGTAGTCCCTTACAAGTTCTTCTCAGACCCGTCGGGCCTGAACGAGAAACGGAAGCAGAGACGCATCCGGACCACGTTCACCAGTTCCCAGCTGAAGGAACTGGAGAGGGTCTTCGCCGAGACCCACTACCCGGACATTTACACCCGAGAGGAGTTGGCCCTGAAGATCGACTTGACAGAAGCCAGAGTACAGGTGAGATGAGGGGTGGTCTTTGAAGGTGTGGTCTTTAAGATTTAACCTCCATCTGAAGCAGCACTTGCGTGTGTGTGCGTGTGTGTGTACCAGGTGTGGTTTCAAAACAGGCGTGCCAAGTTCCGCAAGCAGGAGCGCGCCGCTAACGCCAAAGCCAACAGCTCCGGCGCGGGGGGCAATACGAGCAGCTCCAGTGGAAAGAAAAGCGGAGAGACCAGATCGTCATCGGACGACGATGAGTCCAAAGAATCCACCTGCAGCCCCACGCCGGACAGCACGGCCTCGCTGCCGGGCTCGGCTAACGGCAACCTGGGCAGCCCTTCCAGCCTGAGCCCGAGCCCGGCTCCGGCCAACGGCGGCTACGTCAACGCCTCCGCCTCTCCGGTGCTGCAGGGGCTCAAGGCGGCCGGCTGGTCCAGCCTGGGGCCGTCCAACCCGGCCGTGGCCCAGCCCGCCGCCCAGACTCAGGAGATTCTGAAGGCCTGGCAGCCGGCGGACAGTATGACGGGGCCTTTTGCCGGAGTCCTGTCCTCCTTCCACAGAAAACCCAACACCACCATCAAGACGAACCTGTTCTGAAGCACAGACGGAGAACCGTTCCAAACAGATGTTCTTCCCCCACAGGCAGGACACGAACGACCGCTTATCTGACTCGAAACGCATCAGTTACATGAAAATATGCATTTCGTCGTGTACACTGCAAGAGCACTCAGTCTTGCCTTCTGACACACACACGCGCACACACGCACATGCACCAAGAATCCGAGCTTCATGAGCATGGTGGTAAGAGTCCTGAGCAGAAGTCCAAACATTGAGCAATTTTCTCACAACACACAACTCCAGCACAAGGAAGGGGGCCCCCTCAATCCAATTAGAGAGACCCTCGGTTCGTGGCTTCCTCCCTCCTTACTGTAACAAGTCCGGGCTGTGACCTCCCTCTGTGAGCCCCCGGTGCTTTCAGGCCCATCATGCCTTGCCGCACCAAACACTAGCCACTTTGTTCACAAAGCAGAAAAGAGAACAACTTGAGGCCACTTTGCATCGGCCGCAGGTTCCTGCCTTAGACCGTCTTTCAAGAATTTACAACAGATCTGCTGGGTTTTTACTCATTTGGGACTAGTGGAATCATTCTCCAGCTGACTTGGAAAGAAGTGTCACGTGGTCTTGCTCACTTCCAGCTGGTGGGTCCATTTTTTCTGAAACGTGTGAAACGAAAGTATGGCAATAGGCTGTGAACGATGAGGGTTCTATATTTGTGTCCGTTATATGCGTCGTCTCCACTCCCGATAAGCATAAACAAAAAAAAACTGTTCATCTCCAGAGATTGCTTCATCTCTTTGTACTTGTTTGCAATCCCCTTCAGTTGTGATAGCTACTGAAAAATGTATTTATTATTTTTAACGTGTCACTAAGGAACTTGGATTTCTTTGAAATTCCTCATATTTTTTGTGAGTGTAAATCCTGTAATTAGTAATATAAAATATTAGGAATATAGAAGTTGGTTATTTTTTGCTTTCCAGATTGATTTCATTGCAAGGCATCTGTCTCAGAAATTCTAGTGAATGAGACGTTATAGCACTACTGACTATTCTAATAAATCACATTATGAACCACGACACAATGTGTTCTATGTCGTGTTCTTTTGTGTGCGCAAATGAGGGATGCGAAGCGTTTTAAATGTCTGTTACATTAGCGCGCCCTTCCTTTGCTTGAGGCGTTTTCTCTGTATCACAGCCACGGCATCTCTTGACTTATTACACCAAAGAAGAAACTGAAGTCAGGAAACATGTTACGTTTTAATTGAAAAAGAACATTATGCAGCAGCTATGCAATTTTCATTAACTTAACACAACCAACAGCTGACAACTATGCAAAGACATGACGCAAACACTCACGCACGCACGCGCTCACACACACTGAAACAAGGCAAGTTAAGTGAAATGTGACAAACGTAGGCTTTCTAAACAAAAGTGTGTATTAGGGCTGATCTGGACATACAACACTGTTTATGAAACTCAACTGCTCACGCAACAGAACATTTGAAGTATTCTCACAGGCCACAGGTTTTATAGCAATACGTTGCTTGCCGAGACCCTCGTTAAAAAACAGAAAACACTACAATGGCTTTTAGAACAGGAACTAGTTTAAGAACCACAACAATGGATTTGGCCAAGTAACATAACTTCCATTAGTTACATTTCTTTTCCATAAGCTGACAGAATACTGCGGAGTGTTCAAAAGTGATTGTGTTGTCAGTTTTCCAGTCACAAGCTATTTGGGCTCATGGTGTAGCAGCGCCATCTAGTGGTCACGTGACCTCTTCTACGCGTGCAAATGACGTCATGCTCATTGCCTACGACGAAAAATACCCCGCTTGAAAAGCATTCGTATTATTGTCTTGCAGGAACCACTTGTCATCTATGGTCTATTTTTAAAGGTTACAGAATCTACTTGGCTTTCTGAAGCAATTTGAGGGGGAAAAAAAGGCTAAATTTCACATTAAAACGTGACATTAAGGCCATAAAACGTGGCTTGCTCTGGCACAGTAAAATCAAACGTGGACATGAGAAATTAAAATAGCCTGGTGCTGTCCCTTTTGGAGCATTTGCGAGCACGGTGACTGAGCGCTGAAACGTCACGAGCAAGGTGAAATACCAACATGGAGTGTGTATCACAAACCACTGCTGATGTTGTGCACATTTATAGCTCATTAATTACTGATTTGCACTAGTTTCCCTTTACCCTCACAAAACAAAAGGAAATTATAAATATAATGAAAGTGAAGTCCAACGTGAAAAAGAGTGAGTTCAGTCCACATCAACCTTTCTGCATCATCCTAATGCAGCGGCCACTTTCAGTTTGTCTCTTTGCGGCTTGACATTTACCCTAAGTGGGCTTGCTTCCTCTCACATGACTTCCAGGTCGCGACCATTCACCAGGAAATACCTGAGACTTGGCCTACTTTGTCATCACAAGTGGTAGAGGCCATACAAACTATCAAGACCCTGGCGCAAAAGGCATTCGCTTTTGCTCTCCTGCTGAGGTTGCTCACGTCAGAGGTTAGAACAGATGTCATGACATGACGACCAAATGGATTCCTCTCCGGTGTTGTGTGATTTGTTTCTCATGACAACATGCTTTCCTTCTGTATGACTGCAGCATTTGAAGACCTTTAAATAAGGCGGCGTCCACAACAACCAGTTGAAGGATGTTTGAAAGAGGATGTTGTCAGCAAGTCAAAAGTAAAAAGGAAGTGCACGCGCTCTCAGAAGGCACATTGGATGTCAAATGGCACATTCGCATTCAGTTCTGCTGACATTTGGCTTCGAAGGAAGGCCACATACTGTCTGAGTGCTTTGGAAAGTCCTCTGGCTCATTTTCTACAGTTTCTGTTGCTGCCTGAGGCTCTCCAGCAGGATGCACTTGTGGGAAGGGTCAAGTACTCCTGCCTCCTCCAGATCCTCCTCTGTGATGTCACTGCCAAATAAATGAAGAACAGGAGACGATTTCTTTTTTCTGTTGAAAACGTATATTGAAACTATTAATAGTTTTTATCTAAAGGTTGAGCTGAGCATCAAAATCTTAGCTCCCTATATCCAATAAATATGACACACCACACATGTATCTGACTACAGTAGATAGTAAAAGTAAAAGCCTGTACCTGAGAAACTCTAGGTCGTCCCAGCCGTTGTGCAGGAGGCCCTGCTCATACCTCTCAAGGCCCAGTCTCTGCAGCCACTCCCCCACTGAAGAGTCCCCCACAGACAAAGACGAGCTGCTACTGCCCCAAAGTGCCTAAAAGAGGAAAATGTTTAATTTACAGGAATCAAAAGTAAAATCAAACCTTAAAAAGATGAGGCTAAAATTTCAAGTGCCAAATTCCCATTTGCTTTGTGGATTATTTTAACCTACATTCACTTGAATACAAGCCAACTTGTTTTATTTTTAAACAAATAAAGTTCATTTTTATCCCCCCCCCCAATATTCACTCATTGAATTTGAGTGAATTTGATGGTTGCAAATTGTTCCAAAGGTTTGCCACTGGTACAACACCGTTCCTTTTAAAAACACTCAGTAAGAGTTTGGGAGCTGAGGACACCAACTGTTGATGCTTTGTCAATTTTACCCATCCTTGCTTGATGGAAAATTTATGTTGCTCAACGGTCTGGGGTCTCCATTGTCTTATTTTGCCCACACATTTTCAATGGGAAAAGATGGATGAAATTCCATTTTTCGGCCACAGGTGGCAGTAGCGATTACAAAATCAAAATTCTGCAGAGTGCAACTTTGATTAAAGCTCTTTACATCTCTAAAGTAATGCCTTACTGTAGTTTAGGGATACAGCGAGTGTTTGTGGTATTTGGTAAAGTGTGGGTGTGCATATGTCAGAGATCAGCATACAGTAATCTGCTTTATAGCGAAGATTCCCACCTCTTCAGGAAGATCCTCAGCAATACTTTCTGTAATGGCATTTCTGGGTGGGAAGGTGCGGCAAGAGTCCAGACCTAAACCCATGGCCTGCACCCGAAGGGGTGGCGGGGCAGAGGGAGCGCGTGGAGGCTGCCCTGGAAACTCAGTCTCACTCAATGTCTTCGCCATCTGCAGCACAGAACAAGACTGGTCGTCCAACGCCCCGCCACCGGTGGCCCCGCCAGCCACAGCGCAACCTCCTCGTCTGAAGCTTTCCCCGGGAACCAGCGGAGCACCAGGACCAACCGCAGGAATCTTGACCTCAGCGAGATCCGGGTGCAGTGAGCGGGCCTTCAGGAAAGGTGCCTCCACGCCCATCTCCATGGCTCCCTTTGGGAGAGGTGGTGGTGGGAAATCTGGAGGGGGGCGATTAAGTGTGCTCCCGACAGTAGCTCCCCCTTGCGCTCCCCCTACACAAACGCCGCCATCATCCTCGGAGGAGGCCTCCTCATTGATGGCACGCACCGTGTGACCTGTCATGGGTCTGCGAGGGTGAGACGGGCCAGCAGGAGCACATGGGGGTTTGGTCCGTGCTAAAGCTACGGGAGGAGGACCTTTCGTTGCCTGGGGGGTGGTGGAGGTGGGGGATGGGAGAAGCTCAGATGACATAGCAGCGGCCGATTGATTGGGAACCCCTTCCAAAATGTAGTAGGCAGGGTTATTGTAGCTGTTCTTGCCAACAGACTGATCACCATCAGAAGAATCCTGCTTTGGCCTGAATGCACACAAAAGGAGAACAGCTGGTTGATATATGCATGTTGATAAGACATTCTCATTCTCTCTTGGATAAAAAGTATTCCATTCAAGTAAGGCACAAAACTACTGAACAAGAAACCAACATGAAGAGTAAGAACCCATTTTGTTCACTTTTCACAAAAATAAACAGACACAAGACTTTAATATTGTTGCTATTACTTTGTTTGTCCTGCCTATCATTCCAAATCCACAAAAATATTAGGCCTTCTCACATAATACAGGGCAGTATAAGACCCAGTTTATGTGCAACTAAGACAAATCGGCCATTTAGTGGTGATTGGTGATATTACAACTTTAAAGTACAGTCGACAACTACATATGAACAGTTCAGCACCCGCAAATTTGCATATGCTTTTTTTCAGGGTTCTTACAGATCACCCCTTCTCTCCATTTCCCTTTTTGTTTATAATGGAAAACACATATTGAATGTTTATCAGTGTTTTTTAAAAATAATTTTATCGATTTGTAAAAATAAATAAATAAATAATAATACAAAACACCCCTCTCTTTTTGAAAAATTCATCTCGGGGCCACGTAATGAGGTCAACTGTCTCACAGAACAAATTCTTGACGATCTTAAAGGTGCCACTGTACTTGTGCTCAACATGGACCCACCTCGTAGTGGTTTCATCTTTGTTGCTCTTCTCGCCCTCTTCATTGACCTTTCCCAGTTCTCCGAGCTGTTTCCGAACCATGGGCGGCCTGCAGAACAGCAAAGAGTTATGTGAGACAAATTGTTAACAAATGTGGAAGCTGTTTACGATAAATACCACACTTTGAAAAGCTCAGAGAAAATAAATATACTGTTTGCAAAATAACCAGCCTTTTAAACAAGTTATACAACATGATTTCGCTCAATCAAACGTAATCTTCAAGACAAAGATCGCCACTTGCCCAATATAGTGCATCACTGGGAAAAACAACACAATACTATGATGCTATTTAACACAACATTATCATATGGTGTCATACTTGCCACTTGGCTTCCCTCTCATGACATTATAAATATAATAACACAGAAATATACACAGAAACATTTTCAGCAGGATGTGTGAAGTCACAAGACCATATTAACCCCAATGTGAAAAGTATACTAACTTCACATATTCATGCCCCACTCTTGATGACATTGTTGATTTCCCTTTGGGTACGCCAGTTTCATCTTTGTCCACACTGATCCACTCTGAAATTAAATGATATGGAGATTACAACTTAGGCATTGCTGAATATTTTTCGATTTGGCAGCACCAACTAAAAATTTGGATGTACTTCAATGAGAAAGTGTGTTTGAACTTTTACAAAATTGTTCATTCACAAATGTTGTAGAAATACCATAGAGTCTTTCCCTTGTTCCCATTCTCTCAGACGGTACTCTGACTCTCATTGACCCCCGGATGTTTCCCGTTTCCTCGCCACGATGAGACAAGTAGGTGTGGAACTGCTGGGCTGTGCTGCCAATCATTGACTTCAGTGCCAACACACACTCTCCTGGTGGTGACACAAATACACAAGGCCAAGTATAACACTGAAAGTCCAGGTCAAAGCACACAAGCCATAGAAACAAGTGAATACTTGTACTTCATAGACCCAGCCCAAACAGAGACGCTGCACTTATACCATAAGATTCATATCCATCCAGGGATTTCACAGTGAGCAGCAGGTGTTGGTCCTGAAGGTATTCAATCTCCGACAGAAGAGGTTTGAGCGTCGTCAGCTGCTTGTTGGACCAGCCCACGCGGAGGAAGTTGACATTATCACTACTCTGACTGTCATTCTCGTAGCTCTTCTTGAACTCTACATATGAGAGAGAGTGAGAGAAACACACAGCAGAAGGGGTTGGGAGAGGTGACAAAAGGGAAGGGAGAGGGAATAAGAAGGGGAAGAAAAGTTGGGTGACATTTCTCTGGTCTTTTATACAAAAGTGCGACAAGAGTGGACAGGTGCAGGCAGGAACAACATAGGACAAAATGGATGCTAGCTGTAAAGGTATACTGACTGCCTGGAATTGGGGAGGGAAGTATAGAGACATAAAAAAGAAGAAAGAGATGAAGTTCTATTACAACCACTTGGCGCCACAGGAAGTCTACAACTACAACACTTGTGGCTGCTGGGGTCCACTCAGTTGTCAGGAGAAGACTGTCAGGAAAAGATTTCTTTGTCTCACCTTCCAAACATGTGGAGTAGAATTCGATGAAGAACTTGGTTCGGCTAGCAGTCTTCACTATGGCCTCGATGCTCTCAAATTCAATGTAAGCCTGTTCAGAAGATTTTGGCAGCCCTAGACCAAAAAATAAATAAAACAAAACAAAAAAACAAACAAAAAAAACTGAAGGAAGTGGTTGTTTATTTGAGAATGGAAATTTTTTTTTTTCCTGCTTTGTTTAACTGTACTTGGATGCTTCGATGAATAGCTCATGTCATACTCTACATTTCTATTTTCAAAACCATTTACAGGACACAAGAATGGCTTTCATGTCAAAATTACAGGACAATTAAATTAAGCACTTTAAACTCAATTCATTCATTCTGACAGATGCGATGTGGACTCCATAGGCTGTAGTGATCTAGGACAGTTTACTCGTTGATAATAATATTCACGGTGTTTCCTCCATTTATACCTTTCTTGGAGACAAACTGTGAGGTCACGCCCACCTCGAATGTACCAAACACTGGGGAGTGGTCACTAGTCACAATATCATCTGTGCACCCTAAAAGGAGTATATAATCAAAAATGCATTGTCAGATGGATTTTAAAAGAAAGATGAAGATGAAATGTGCACATACTACCCATGAGCTACAGTGAACTGGCTTACCATAGGAATTGCAAACAATGTGTGTTTCTGGATAAGACTTCCACAAGATCCTGTCACACCAGGATGGAACATTAGTCCTCATCTGGGCCGGATAGCAAAGGAGAACACACCACAACATTATCAGAGTGATTTAGAATGAAAACCACAAAGGATTAACAGTTACCACAAATATGTGGAGGGAAGTTTGTCTGGATTTCTGAACACACCCCAGTGGCTTTCTGCTTCTGCCAAACATACGTGTCTCGTGAGCCACGCTCATATCGGTAGGTGGGTGGGAATGAGATCTCTTCCTCCGCTGCAAGCAACATAACAGAATATATTTAAGACTTTCACAATATGGTAAAACCACATTGTAAGTGATCAAAAACAAGTCCATGTGAACTACTTACTACTAAGTAAAATAAGAGAGGAAAAATAAGTGAGCAATGCTGCCATATATTAATTGAAATCAAATATAAATGTAATATATCTTAACTAATGACTCAATCCTTTTGTTGTTTCATTTCATGCCTTCTTTTTTCCCCTTTACCACGCTAGCGTTTGGATAATCTCTGAATTGGATGAAGGGAAGAAGGTCAACTGTCTTGAAAGCACATGTACCAAGCAGTAGCCTTTCCCTGTGCTTGTGTGGGTCTGGGTACTCCACCTTCTTCTCTCATTTCAAGCCCATGCATGACAGGTTCATCAAAGGCTCTAAAATTGCCTGTAGGTGTGAACGTGAACTTTTTATTGTCTATCTGTGCCCTGCGATTAGCTAGCGACCTGTTAAGAACTGGGATAAGATCCAGCTAATGTCCAACGCGAGTAAGGAGAAACACTAAAGAAGATGGATGACTGACCTTCAATTTTAGCATGTGTGCAATAGTTCCTGGGAATTTTTTTCAAGTAGATATGATGGTGCAAAGGTTGTGTGTGTTGAAAGGGTGCAAGCTTAACTAACCGAAGCGTAAAAATACTTTGTTCTTCTCCCTCTCCAGGTTTAGCTGGTCCACCTTAAGTAGTGGATCAAACTCCTTCCTGTTAATGTAGTTAAGGATCTCCTGTGAACACAGGAACATTAATAATTAATAAATGAGGTGATAGTTACTCAGCACAAGTGTGTTGTGATTGCAGGTCCTGCTTCACCTGTATGTCCATGTCGAGCCTGTAGTTGAGATCGCCCAGCCAGAAGAGATGTGTGAAGCGCAGTGAAATGTCGAAGGAGCTCAGCTGTTTGTCTCCAAGTGAAAGCAGGCGCAAAATGTCAAGATAGTTTTGGTTCCTCCTGCAGAGGTCGTTAGACCATTAGGAAATGAATTTTAAGTAGTCTCCACCGTGAAAAATGTATCTAGCAGAGTTAAATGATAAAGCATGCCTGTTTGATTTATGGAAACAATTAAATGTGGGATGGTACCTTGCAATCTTTTCATTCCCTGAAGTCAAGTGACAGTTCACAAAACCAAATGACGTTCCGTTGAACATGAAAGAAACACCCACAGCACCTTTGTTACCTGGGAAACAATAGAACAAATATTAACAAAGAAGATTTGACACTGAACGGTTAAACCAACCAGCGTTAACGGAATTTCAACAAAATGTTTTATCAGCACTTTTAAAAGAAACTAAAATATACCAATCAAACCTATAATCAAATAGGCTCAATCTCATGTTATGTTATTTTACGCATTACTAAGAGAATCAAATTTAAAATGAAAAATGTTGCATAGTTTTTGCATGGCACAGTTGCATACCTCCATTATGAAGTTAGAAGACTACATTAAATCCTTTTCGCTCACATCTTTAAATAAATTGAATTCAAGAACATCAAATGATGTCCAAAAATGCCTTGAAAGTAGTGGCATTGTTCACATCAAACATTTGGACTTTAACCACAGTGTGAAAGGCAAAGAAAAACAAATGATGTGTGTGTCACTAAGAAAGAAGTAGTTTACTACGGTTACAATTTTGTCTAAGTATTAACAGTTCTCTGGCTTTAACGTGCCCTGTATTTGGCTGGCAATCTGTCTAGGATAGAGTGCTCCCTTTGGCCAAAGGCAGTTGGCATAGACTCCAGCTCCGTGTTACCCAGGAGAGGAACAGCTGTATCGAAATTTCAACGGAGTACTGAAGTTACCAAGTGTATTGGCGATGCCAGTCTTGACACTGGACATTCCAACATGGCTGATGCGGTTCTCATGTTCTGGCTTCACCAGCACAGCGACCTTTATGTTCCACAGCGTCTGTACCGCTATCTAAAAATAAGATAAGCAAAATGGTCATTAGGAATCAAAGAGAGAGTGTAAATGTTTACCAGTATTTAATAAATAGATACATACACACATACATAAAAAGAAGGCAGCGCATGTGTTCAGCGCCTCACAGTCAAAAGGTTTCAATTTTCAGTTTGGGCTTTTCTCTGTGTCATTTGCATGTACTCCCTGTTCTTATGTGGATTTTTTCCAGGTGCTACCCCCCCCCCCCATTCCAAAAATATGCTTGTTCAGCTAACTGAGGAGTCATCCACGAGTGAATGTGAGCGTAAATGTTTTTTTTGCCATGTGACTGAATGGCTAACAATCCATTAGAAAAAAGAAGGATGATAACAACAAGCTTTCCTCACCGGTTTATAATCCAGTTCTGTTTGTTCTTTCAGCATGGCTCGTAACGACTCCACCCACTCCCGATCGCACACAGAGTTTTCTTGCGTGCCAAACGCATAAAGGTCATGTGGAATGGTGACGGTCATCTCGTCCAGAGTCTTTCCGAGGCCTCGGCACAACACCCACGAGGCAACTGATTTGGGAGCAGGAACAGAACCTGACAACAAATAGCGGATTAGTAATACAATATTTCATGATCTGTTTATTAGACATAGTTTCGACTTGATGCAGTATTTCAAAAATGCAGTATTATATTATATATATATTATTGTTGATTATCCTACAGAATTATTTGTCAGGAATTGCACCTATTGAGAAGAGGAAATAGAATCCCTCAAAAAATTTCTCACCCATGTTCCAAGTGCCGATGAAGACAGATATCATGTCAGGCTCATCCTGGTTGGAATGTTTGTTTTTCATCAGCTGTAGCAGCTGGCAAAAGGCCTCCCGCTTCTAAAACACACAAGCACAAGCACACATGGGTTAAAAAAATAAAAAAAAACTCATCAATGTAACATTTTAAGCAATTGATCATGTTTGCAGGATAAATTGCAGTTTAACTGTGGGTGTATCGTGTTTTTTTTTTTTAAATTCCTTACAATGTAGTGTGAATCCATGTGTTAATGTGAAGATTATGACTATGCATAAAAAAACAAACAGGTGTTTTGTGTTGGCACTGTTTTCTTGTGTATGCATGTGGAGACCTTGGCACTAGCAAATATGAAGTCTTTCCTTTGGCTCTTGTCCTTTTCCTTCTCAAAAACAATGCCCAGCTTATTCTGCACCCGTTGAGACTTGATCAGCTGACGAACTGAGAGGTCAACAGACAGAGTGATGGGTGGGGAGGAAAATGTAAGAGCAACAAATGAAATTGGTGAAATGGTAAATTACAGTTATCTGTTTGCATTCAAGACACTTGGGTGTGTGCCGCTTACTCTTGTCATGTGTAAAAGTTGTCCAGTCTTCCTGGCTGTCCTTCACCTTCTTCATCACAACGAGTCGACCTCCTTCCACATCCACAGACAGAGTGTATTTCTGACTCTTCCCAATTTTTGTCAGCTCTGCCAAGTAGACATCCAGTTTGACCTGTGTTGAGTGAAAAAAAATCAACTAAATACACTTGTTCACAAGTTAAGAAAGAACTTTACTGCATCTAAATTCCCAACCAGGGAGATCCAAAGAAATTAAATTCAGCAGCATTCTCAAATGTGATGGAATACTGTAAACTGAACAGTAAACATTAAAAAACAAACCACAGTAACAATGATCACATAAAATGTCTGACATCTTCACTGAGTTGTAGTTTCAGATGAGAACTCGCAGAGTCCTGTTCATTTGAGACTTCAGACGAGACTCAAAATGTTTCATTTTAAATCGTAGGTTTTGCACTTTTTCATAAATATTTTTCAAACAGATGTTTATTTGCATTTTGCAGTGTGATGTAAAATCCTTGACTGAATCTGTCACTGTCCCCGAGGCTGAATCAGATGCCACATGTTGAACCCTCTGTGACAAAAATATCTCTATTCCTGTGCAAACAGGAAGCTGGTGAAAAGAGTTCACAGTGAATGCAAAATTGGCTGAGTATTGAATATTTCAAAATAAGAAATCTCTGTTTATAACATCATCTTTTTATACAAGACCCCCTGTAATTTATTCCTGTTCATCTCCCCTTTCTAACGCAATATAACTTGCAGATTTGTAATGTTACATGTGGTTAAAA
Source organism: Idiotropiscis lumnitzeri (assembly GCF_059441095.1). Classification (NCBI taxonomy): domain Eukaryota; kingdom Metazoa; phylum Chordata; class Actinopteri; order Syngnathiformes; family Syngnathidae; genus Idiotropiscis; species Idiotropiscis lumnitzeri. Next base: position 14,595,552 of record NC_142397.1, on the reverse strand, counting down.
CTTTAGGGTACCGTATTTTCGCACCCAAAAGACGCGCCGTGTCAAAGGGCGCAACACCTGTTGAGGGCGCTATTTCTGTCTTTGTAACATATACTGGACGCACCGCCTGACAAGACGATAGCACATCTGCTGTTAGCATAGCATGAACTTGGCAGAGCTGCCCACACTGACACAGCCGATAGAAGCCTACTATGCCCCAATAACATAAGCAATCACCCCATTGTTGCAGCAGACGCCAAGTCTCTATTGACAATAGCTGACATTGACAATGGCTCAGGCCAATATTAGGTGCATTGGCAATAGCCTACAAAGCAACGTAAGGGGAGGGACTTGCCTGCTTATCACACTCCTTAGAGTCACGGTTTAAAAAAAAAATAAAAAAACTCATCATACAAGCAAACAATGAAACATAGAAATAAGATTAACACAAACATGTATCTCTCATGCCATCAATATACCCCAAAAAAATGAAAATAACACAAAAGCCACTCAGCCTTAGCTAATTCAAGCAATGCATTCTGGGAGCAGAGACCCACAATCCCATAGCTGTTTAGAGAGATTTGCATGGCTGTTTAAAGAGATGTGCTGTTATGCTTTGGACTTTTTGTCTGTTGTCTAAACCTGGGACGTTTCTTGCTTGCAATAACATAAATGATAAGACAGACTAAAACATTGTGGACAGCTGCCCTTTGTCCAGCTTTTTCCAACACCATCACCCAAACATTATAGTCAGATAGTGTATTTATCACGGTCGATTGCAAGTATGAACAACTCACTCTTTGCCCAGCAGGGTGTGCTAACATGCACTTCCAACAGCTCGTTGATGACAAGGGCTGATGGACGTGAGTGGTACTTTGTCCATTTAATGGACGCATCAACTGACAGGGCGCTTTGTTTGTTAAGGGGAATTTTTGTGACTTTAAAGTGCGCCTTATGACTGCGAAAATACGGTATACACTTCAATCAAAATTGTGCCTAGTTTTGGGGAAAATGTGAGATCAAAAGTGCTAAATTCCATTCAGTGTCTGAAAACCACAGACGATACTAGAGGAAGAGCATTACAAATATCCCTTTGGTCTCACATGACTTGTCTGGGAAACACTTCCTGCTGCGTGATGAACAATCCATGACTTCACAGTCTGATCAGAGTTCAAGTCTGCAACATCCCTTCACAGTAACGTCTCATAAAATCTGGATATGCAGCACAAACGGCCTCTACAGAGGACACTGAGTATACTCCCATGCTAAAACAAGCACTTTCTCCTGAGGTTTCTAAACGAGGTGGTGCAATGGATTAGTACCTCGAAGGGTTGCACAGGGATGGCTTTGCTGTGGCGCATGGAGAGAGGAGGAGAGGAGCACAAGGTGGACAAACTCATGTCCTGAAGAGCTTTCAGAGCCTGAAGGGAGCATTATAGAAAAAGTACATAAGGTAAGTATGTGGAAGAAAAAGATAAAAGCGAGAGCACACACACACACGCTTTGCATTGTTCTGAGGTACAATGTTCGAGTCAACAAGGAAACAGTTAGCCATTTCCTGGATGTGACCTAATAGCGGCCAAGAAGGTGGAGCATCACTTGGGTTGAGACATGTCGCTTGGTTGATTGCACTCTGTTGGTTTCCTTCCCTATCAGAGCGACTGTCCCATTTAAAGGATAACATAAACTATTTGACCACTGTGAAGGCACAGATGTAAACGGTTGCTCCATGAGAAAAACTTCCAGCTGATCCTCCCCAATCCATAAATGGCTTTGACTATAGCCATGACCATGTGGCTGCTCGTTATTTAAACATATGAACGTGGCCGACAAATAGCTTTTACTTTAATCAGCCTTTCTGGCCAGGCTATTAATAGTGTCATTAAAAATTGTTCTCAAAAAGTGAGCAGGAACTGTACCACAGATAGAAATGTGAACTGCTGATTATATAAAGAATCACACAGGAAGTGAGATAGGGGTGAAGTGTGTGTTGTGTATGTGAGTGTAAAGATTTATGACCAACATGACATCCACTAAATGCATTCTGTGTTTACCTTCTTCTCTATGGATGACAGCAGGTCTTTGAGGATGGCCAGCTTGGTCACAAGGTTCTCCAACTCTTGGTCTCCACCCTGATTCACTGACTGTAAGAGATACAAATGTGATCATGTGTTTCCCGGGACAATGAACCAACCTTATAGTAAGTAGAGATGGGAATGCAGCCAAAAATCTTGAACAGTACAAACATACAAAATGTACAGACAATGTGCACGTTTTATTGGGATGCATTCTTTTAATGACAGTCACACTTTTGTTTGACTAAGTATATCCCAAGGGGAAAAGGGACCGCATGACACCCGCTTAACTGCAGAGAACTAACTGTGTATATCCTGGCTTCCATAGTGAAAAAGTTAAATCAATGAACATGTTTGTAGAAAAGGTGTCATAAATATTGGAGCCAGTGACACTTTCATATAAAACTCTGTCTCAAATTGATTCAACCTTTCATGGTCCAAACAAATCTCTGATCAATAATCAATAAAAAACACAGTAAGTCATACAAAAGGCAGGAGGACATACTTGTTGGATCATCTTTGAGACCATGAAGGCACTCTGCTGATCGAAGACTTTTGACAGGATCTCGAGACCAGACAGGACCTTGTCCACTTCCCTTTTCATGTGAGGCAAAGGGGGGGAGGGTTTGGGGGGTATTTCACAGATCAGTTGTGCTGAAGTAGACAATACACAGTAACTTTTGCAGCAACAATGTGAAAAGTATGACAGCATTTCCCTTCGCCCTACATCATTTTATCCATCCACCACCAATGATCACCTGAGAAAATTTTGAGATGAGCTAGGGTTCTGATGCGAGTGTAAGCATGTGAATGAATATGCCTCTCACCCATTGAGGCGCTTGCAAGAGGCCACAAGTGTCTTGTTGAGGTGAGGCAGCGAGCAGGCACCCTGTTTGACAGCCTCAAGGTCTAAAGCATAGCTGCCCTTCAGATACTCATGGGAGATAGTGCTCAGGCCATTCGCCGTTGGGGCGCTGAAACACACACAAATTAAGACAAACATCACTGAAAATCAATGAAAATGTGACGTCAAAATTATTCATGCACTACCAATTTACGAGTGTCGCAAAATGTTATGTGACGGCACTTCAAATATGAATACAAAGCAGGTCCAAGACAAGGCATTAAAGAAAACCGACTGGACCCCACATGGGCAAGCACTTATGTATAACCACTGTACTATATGCAAAAAAAAAAAAAAAAAAAAAAAAAGACTTCTGAGTGGCCGAGTACAGGATACATGAAATGAAAATTGAATGTATTCTAATACAGTAATGTTTTATACATTGCAGGGAATAAAGACTAAATCATTTTTATATATTATGTTATCATTATTATGTTGGTGTAATAGTCTGAACTCTTTCTTCAACCTGCAGTAGACAAATCAATTTTCACTGTGGCTGGTGACTAATATTACTATGCCAAGTCAAAGTGCAGAGTTTTCATACCAGCCAAATTCTGTTGACTGTTGATCAACTGGCGATTTCACAAATGATTCTTGCCATAACAAGTCTTGGTTACATACGTAAAAAACAAAGCTCAATCATGAGAATACTCATTTGTCTTTACTTCAAGCATGCCATCATATGTGGGCACATACATAGATGACAGCTGCTTCTCAACACAACTACTGTATCTGTTATCCAGGTGTCTCTCAACTGGATGTGGCTTGCCCTATTATGTATCGTTACAGAGAGGGAAGGGAGGATTGAATGGTGTGTGTGCCTGCGTGTGTGTATGTAGGGTGCGACTGAGCGACTGTACATGTGCTTAGGTGAGTGACACACAGCAAAAAATTAAGAAAGTGTTAGTGGTTTAGTGATGCACGTAGTACCTGTCGGTGGGTGTGTCTGAACTGGGAGGAGTAGAGGTGGAGGCTGAGCGAGGGGGGAGGGGTGGCTTCTCATCCTCACCATCTAACAACCACGGAGGAGATGTTTAACTACAAAGCATGACAACACAGGCCACCACAGTGCTTTTGTTTGAAGAAGGACCTGAATAGTCACGGTCATCTGGGATGGCGGTTTCCTCTCGGTCAACTGCGTAAAGCAGAGTGGTCACCAGACCCTGGCTGGGCTGCAGGTACAGCGACACAAGCTCTGGTAATGTTTTAAACCTCTTGGGCTGCACACCCTGTGACGTCTGAGAAGAAGACAAACAGAAGGATATACCAAAACACAGGAGAAAAGAGGAAATGTTATTTTTACACTGCAGACACAGAACAAACTTTCCTGCAAATAGTCCAGTCATGGTCTGGTGGCCCAAATAATTCAGTAATTCATGCTGCATAAGCAAATATGACCAGCAGTCTAAATATAGTTGAAATCAGGGGGGAGGTGTTTTGGCATATTGTACACAGATTCCAGCACGCCTATCCAAGTGAATCATGAAGCTGTCAGAAAAAAAAGGCGAGCGTTAGTCGTCACGGTGAGAGCTGCGAAGTGTGTCTGCAATGTGGTAGAGCGACGTGGTGGCGTGTGCCTGTCAGGCATGTGGGTGGCATGTGGCGATGGTGTGGACTGCACAGCTGTTGAACAAGACACACAAAGAGACTGCTGTTGGCACAGAGTGTATGTATGCGTGTGCGTGTGTCAATGTGAGAGCTCAGAGCCAACCAAAGCATCTCTGCCTGCCTGCCAGCTGCTACTGAAGCAATTGCGTTTTTTTTCCCCCCTTGAGTCCACATGCTAACCCGTCTGTGGACAGAGTGCATGTACCTGTACAGCCAAGAATCCTTCTTCATCTGGGAGGATTCTATATGTGTGGACATGCTTCTGAAACCTGCACACAAGAGAGAAGAAATGCGAATGAAACAAAAAACTGTTTTAGAAACAATGGTTTAATCTACAGTATACCAATACAATTTGCTGTCGAGACATGCACATACATACAATAGACTTGTACTTCACCTCTGCTAGTAGCGCTTTGTGTGCGTGTGTGTGTATGTGCTTGTGCGTGCGTGTGTGTGCGTGTATTTTAGAATGGGGGAGGAGGAGTCTGCACAAGTTGAACCTGTTGCTGTCGATTAAACAGTGAGCAGTCTTCATGCATGCCATGAAATGATATGGGCCATGATATGGACCACTTTTACATGCAGAGGCCATTAAAGCATCAACAAAAAAGATGTTAAAAACACGTTTTGCAATGATTTCAACGTCAACGTGAACTGCCTTTCTGAATACACACTTAACCAGTTGGTCATCAATGTTCTGACATTGGGATTGCACGGCCATGGCCCGTATGCCTGCAGCTACGCGCTGAACATCAATGGTTTTCATGTCTGTGCTCCATGTCTGCTCAGTGGACCGGACAAAATCTAGTCAATTTGCCAAGCAAACCTTGTGGGTTATGTACACTGTGTGTGTGTGCGTGCGTGGGTGTGTGTGCGCGCGTGAGTGTGTCTTGCAGTTGTGTATCTGTTTTGAATAGTCTGCCATACAAGTTGAGCTTATGTTTGCACACTTCTGCTTGTACATACTACAGTGTGTTTGGATATGGACAGAAGGATGACTACATCTCAGGAATTCATCTTACCACAACCACTCAGCATTTTTTCCAGATCTGTGTCCGAAAGCATCAAGCATATGAATATTAACGAGTTTCAACAAAAGCAGCGGAAACTCAAAATAAGCCTTTAAAGCCGCATCATACATGCCACGTGAGACTACAGTCAATGTTTTTTTTTTATGCAATCACAAATGTATAGGATTGACCTGCCAGACCTTTATACTGAAAATAAAATTAGGTTTTTGTGTCATAGTAAAAATGTAAATAGCCCTTTAAACCCCTCAATACGAATAGAGTTGAATAGAAAGAAAAAAGTCAGCTCTACAATTTTCAAGTGTTTCAATGTTGTAGAGAAAAATATATAGTTTTTTTTCTGCTGTAACCGACCGTGTTCAACTGCATTCAGAAGAGTGACAACAAACAGTAGGATTTCTTGTTGGTTGCGTTTAATGATCTTAATGACAAAACTTGACGATAATTGCACAAAACAAAGTCCTCCCTTCAAATTTGGTGATACAACATGGTGATAGACCATAGGTTTTCATTCCTGTTTTTTTAGGGCTAGCGTCCTGCCTGTTTCCCATCTCTCCCTGCCGTATTCAAATGATAATAATAATAATAATAATAATGCCTTTATTAGTCCCACAATGGGGAAATTCGAGATTCAAACCCAGGCCTCCTGGGGAGACTGGGTCCTGAACGCGGCGCCTTAGACCACTCGGCCATCCTGGCAGCCACGAGATTCGAACCCAGGCCTCCTGGGGAGACTGGGTCCGGAACGCGGCGCCTTAGACCACTCGGCCATCCTGGCAGCCAATAATTTGCCCTTTATTAGTCCCACAATGGGGAAATTCGAGATTCGAACCCAGGCCTCCTGGGGAGATTGGGTCCTGAACGCGGCGCCTTAGACCACTCGGCCATCCAGGATCACCTTGCAAATTGTAGGAGCATTTGAATCAGCTTTGTTGCAGCAGGAAGAGATGGTAAAGAAGTAGGACAGCAGCCCTCGAGGAACAGGATTGAAGACCTCTAGGATAGACAATCCAACCACAGTCTCATAATTGCTTGATCTCAAATCTGAGCAGATTATGATAAAATACCATAACATTCTACAACACATGTAATCTGAAAATTTAAAACAAAACGTTGCGCATCTTTGACTGGTCATTCACTTTTGATGAAAGTTGTACAGTACATTTGTGATTTAAAAAAAAAAAACAACAAAAAAAAAAACTGTGCCCAAATACACAGCTAAACTCAAATAATCTAGAAACGTGAGAAAATTAGTAACAGTGGTAGCAGATCCATTGTGAAATGTACTTTAAGTTTGTCATCCTGTTGAAAGCTGACAGGATTCTCTGCTGAAGTAAATACTATTGTTTCAAGAGGGAGGGGAAGGAGAAAAAGACACGGTTTACAGATAAAAGTCCCAAGGCGATGCTCTATGTACGAATGTGTGTGTCTGTGTGCATGTGGATGTGTTGATAATAACACACTATGTTGACAGTAAAAACCCAATCACTTAGCCTTGCCCAAAAATACAAACCCTACAGTCACAGCTCCATGTTAATTGGTGTGGGACCTGCTAAACAACGTGCCACGATGTAATGCCAAGTCAAGTTTCAATATATTGCAAATACAGACATGGTTGACTACCTACTAAGATCAACCTCAATTCAGATGTATTTTTAGTACACACCTATATACAAGTAACGCTGCGGATCATTTTCACCAACACACAGAAGTCGAAGTCAGAAATGCAACACGTTTAGACGCGCTACACAGTTATCAAGAAAGGTCTGCCTGAGAGGAATGTCCAATTGGCTGAGTTGCCCCGAACTAGAGAGGAAATGACACACTGTCATGAAACCTTTCATCACCAGAAAAGATGGGCCTCTTTCTTTAAATACAGCTGCTTAGATAAGAATGTCAACATCCAAATGCTTTACTTGATTTGAAGTGTAGACCCTACCACCCTACTTATGAACATTCAACTTACAAAGATTTCGGACACATGGCCCACAACCCACGCTGTCTGCACCGGAAGTGAAAGAGGAAGAAATATCTGCTCCAGTGATCGCAAAGGCATGTTCTCTTTTAAAGAGGGGGTCTCCTAATGTTTGAGCATCAGGACCCCAAAAATCACCAGATTCTAAAATGTTTTAACAAGTTTGAATGTCTCTATCCTATGCCACCAACTGATTCACCATGAGAAGACAAGAAATCTCCTGGGTTGAAGAAACCCTGACAGAAAGTCTTTGATGACAGAGTATAAAGTTGATAATCCTCTCACCCACCAGTAATTTCAAAGGTAAGTAAATATTCTCACAGCACTGCATTACTGTACAGTATTAATAATTGTGAAAATATTTGAGTAAGAACAACACGATTGTGACCATGCTGATGCCCCTTGTTGAGAATGTGATAAAAGGTGACTCATATCGGAATTGGTCAACAGTTTTCTGTCTCTGTGGGTGATGCAAAGCAATGCCTCACCCTGAACTAGGAACTCTTGAGGAAATACAGTAAAGTATAACATGCACGTGTCAAGACTGTTCTTGCTGACTGCCTGCAGTGCCATTAATGGTTTGCCTTATGGATTCAACGGTTAGTGCACTTTTAGCAGTTGCATGAGTCATCAAAAGTGTTAACAGAGCTTCTTAGCCTTTGTACTGATGATGATCAACCCCCAAAAAACATTTGAAGTCACGTCTGATAGAACCGCAAGGCAGGCTTCCTTTTTAGGGCTTGAATACAAAATCAAAATCTAAATTGACGTCCTTTATGTAATGCAAATGCGAAACTCGGGGAGGAAATTGCAGGATGATATTTTGCAGCCCCCTAGTTGGCATCAAAGTCTGTTAGTGCGGCCCTCTTGTTTTCTGATGGGTTGTTGCCCTGAGGGTTTTGTGTGTTTGTTGGTTTTTTTTTAATCACTTATGGGCTACTGTAGCTCAGGCTCAGGACAGCTAGCCTTTGGTGAAACGTAATTCGGAAACACCAACAACGACGATGAGAACAGACAATTTTAAGAAACACAAATGACAGAATTAGGGCTGATTTTAGGGGGAAAAAAAACTAAATTTGGACTTTCCAGAAGACATTGTGATTTTGAGCCCAAAAACAGTATCAGGTTACATTACATCCAAAAATCTAGCACTCCTATACAAGCAGTCCACTTCAGACTCTTTTCCAACCGTATACTGAATGTAAAGAAAACTCTGAATGTACTGAATTCAACTTGAATTGTTACTTTGCACTTCAAGGAGTATAACTTGTTTTTATTGACTTTATTAGTGTTATTTCTCAGGAACCTTTCATTTATTTTGTATTTATTTTATTCAAGTGCAGAACATTCTCACTTTTGAGGTGGAGTTTATGTAATACAAACATATGAAATAGATGGGTGATGTTTGAATGTTGATTGAATAGTATCACTTTATCGTCATGTCATGTCATTATCCACACCGCTTATCCTGTACAGGGTCGCGGGAGGGTGCTGGAGCCTATCCCAGCTGACTACGGGCGAAAGGCGCACTATAGCCTGAACTGGTCGCCAGCCAGTCACAGGGCAGACATAGACACCGCCACTGAGTGGGAACTGAACCCACGCTGCCCGCACACAACTCGGGCGAGTGTACCACTACACCATCAGTGACTATCACTTTATCGTGTCTCTTCAAAAATTTCTTTCAAAGTGTAAAAACTAAAAACATGTATTATTAGTGCTGATATCGTATCGGCTCTATATCAGACAGGATGCTTGGGAGCAATATTGAATTGTATCAGAATTTAAAAAGTTGTATCTGTACACCCCTAATTCATTGCAGTACGCACCACGTTCTGTAACATTTACATTTTTCGAATGTGGGAGAAAGACAGAGAAAGAACATGCAAACTTCACACAAAGGGAGACAGACTGGGTTAAGCGGAAGTGTCATGCAAAGATCTGAAGACTAACAGGCTGTGGAGAGAGCAGTTGTGAATGCTGTCTCTTGAAATTCTCCAACACAAACACTCCTCCTTTTAATATACTGGCACACATCGGCATAGTGGAAACATGCACATGGGTCCAAAGCCCACATTAAGGAAGTGTGAGTCACCAGGCCAAGCATGCGTGCATCTACTCTGCATACAGTATACAGACAATAATAGGATTCCAATTTGTTTTTGGAACAGTTTGAGGAAGGCCCTTTTGGTCAGTCATGACTGTGCCCCAGTACACAGAGCAATGTCCATTCAGGTATGCTTGGATGGGTATGGCAGAACTTGAGTTCTGAACGCAAAAAATGTCAAGATCAAAAAGTGAAAAATGATTAAGCTGTTTGCTGTTTGAGTTGCTGAAAATTCTTGGCTTTTGGGATGGCTGGACAAGATTACTGAGTTTTAACTTATTTCTCAACTATACTTTATTTATACTGTAGCACACTTTTAAATAAACAGTGCTACATATTAAGTGCTGTAAGTAGAGCAAAAAAGTTTGCATTAAAAACAACAAATACACTTAAAACAATTAATAATAACGTAAAAACAGTAAAAAAACAACAAAACACAAAAACAATATTGAGGCAACAATGTCCTTACTTTATTTTAGCACTTTTTTTTTAGATATGTTCACATTTTTACATCAGCGGTATCAGATGTGTTTTGCTTGCTGTTGCTGTTAAAGAGTTTTTTTTTAATTCTTATTTATTCAAGGGATATTATTCTTGGAAGAAGCACTAGTATCCCCAGAGGCAGTTACTGGTACAGAAACAATTACTTGTTCAGTACAGGGTGCAGATGACCTATCGCACACATCAATGGTGTCCGTATTAGAAGAACACTCTGACAATGCCTTCCTTTTTTTCGTGCCACCTTAAATCTGCTTTTTGGTGTTATTCAGTCCTCTGAATTATTTTTAGCTAATAATTTGTCGCGAGGGCCAACCTTTATTTAGCAACAGAATTGTCAGATGGAAATTCCAAATGAATAATTGGCACCTAATTGGAAATCCCCATTTGAAATAAATCATGAATATGTTTTTACAAGCACTTATTTTAAAACATATCATGCAAATGGACAAATAGACATATGCTTGGCACTAAGAAGAAATTATGGCATTTCCTCCCCGCTATAATTACTTTAAAGATTTTAATTGTTCTTAATTAATATTTTCATTAGGTTTTAATCTATTTTCAATGTTTATAAGGGGAGGCAACTGTTGTGATCAAGTGATTTCTTTTTTGCATTGATTCAAAGTCTCATAGTGCCTTCATGTACCCGCATATGAGAACCATTGAACTAAATGATTAACTCCACATGTGCATTTGATTGAACCACAAAAAGGCAAATACAAATTGAACTTATTGCAAAAGCAGTAGCCTATATATGCATTTGTCCAGGTTGTTCTGAACACTAAATCAAAAAGCAATAATGAAAAGACTGTGGACATGTGCAAGGGAAAGTAAGCTATTATTTGCAAAACCTCACCTCCCAGGCAGCAGTAGTCCTCTGTCTGAGTAATGAGAAGAACAGCATCTACTCATGCAGTTTCATTTACTGTAGAAGCTGGGTGAGCCTTTTTTTTTAGTTTGATATAAATTTTTACCATACTGTGCTTAGCCTCCTTTTACACCAACAAAAATCTAAAGCTTACACACACACAAAAAAAAAACCCAAGGTGCCGGTCCAAGCTGAGGGGCATATCATAGATTCAGCATAAACTCAGCATGGGGTAAATGATCAGATAAGGGATGTAGGTCAATTCAATGACACACCACTAAGTCATGTGACATGTCTTTCAATGCCTGCGAGTAGTCAACGTTTGTGCAGAACTTGAATGACTTGGGGGAGGAGTATAACTTACCTTGCAGTTTTTGAACATGCTACATCTATTTAAAAGGGACACATGGTTGGCAGTAAGGTTTGTTCTGCTTGTTTGTTGTCTTCAGAAAATGAGTGGTGGATAAATATTTGGATAAAAGCTCTAATGTTCAGCACCCACACATTGTGCCGACCGTCCCGCAAGTAAAAAAAGAAAAAAGAAAAAAAAAAGACGCTGCAGGCGACCACATCTATCAGAAGACAGACATGGGTTGCTCTGAAAAACCTTTAGTGCCATGCTGGAGTTTGAGTGCCTGTCTCCCCCCTGCTGTTTGTGCTCAAAGCTAAAGTTGCAAGTAAGTACAACCACAAACACTACATTATAATCAAGAAAAATACCAACAAAAAACGGAGCAGGGGCCACCCTAAATAACCAAACTTTAGGACTGTAAAAGCATCACGCCGAATGTATTTGTTAACGTTTATTACAGTTAACAAGCAGTGCTAAATCAAAACCCCCCAAAAGCAAGCATTGGAAAAAAACACGAGCAAATACGACAACAAGTAGTGACTGTGGCACGATATATGTATATATATTTTTTTACGTTAAAAGTACTTACAGAACACACAAAGCGTACGCCCCGTTGACACTCTCGCTGTCCCGCACCAGGAAGCTGCCGTCTCTCCCGGCCCGAGCCAGCAGCTCCTCGGCCGCAGCTCGACTGAGGTCTCGGTGATACCACATCGGCGGTGCGGGCCCGAGTGGAGAAAGCCCGCCGCCGCCACCTCCGGCCATGGCCACAGCCCCTCTACCCGGCGTCAACGGCTTCCCGAATTGTCCGATACCCTCCCAGCCTGCCTCCCGACGTGAGGGAAAGTAAGACGAAGAGTCGAAAAGCGAGGAAAGTGGCGAAGACGTCAGCGCGAACAAACTACGGCGACACAAGTTTCTAACGCGTGAAGTGAAGTTCTTTGCTGAAGTTGTGTCGTCTCGGTTCCTGAAAAGGCTCGCCAGCCGCCACCCTCCTCTTTGGCTTCCCACTACCACGGAAATCTGCCTATGTAAATCCACATTGGAAAGCGGGGAACTGCGGCGGACACAGCCAAATGTCCACACTCCGGAGCCTCCAAACTGTAAACACATACAGATCTGGGCCGGACTTTCAAAGTAAAAGCTCCAACAGACAAATTACTCGAATAGCGTTTTCTTTTATTTTTTTTTTTCATTTTAGACACATTTTGTTTATTGCGATGGTCTTTGGTTTTGTTTTAGGGTTTCCGACTTTTTATTTATTACGTTGTCCGTGTGCGTGTGTCTGTGTGTGAGTATGTGTGTGTTTTACTATTATTTTTTGTGCACTGTGAGAAGAACTTGAATTTCGTTGTTTTATTACGTTGTACGTTGACATTAATTACATTACATACACTATATCTATCTATCTATCTGTCTATATATCCATCTCTCTCTATATATATATATAAAAAGTCTTCACACAAATATCACACAATACAACAAATTACTAATCCATTTGTGAACAAACTAAAGGCTTAGCATTAGAAAACTCCATATTCTCTTTATTATCATTTTCCCCCCAAAGCAAATCCCAAAGTTGATCTCTGTGTTCATCAAGTTCACAAGTGACAAGGTTGTGGTTCCTCCCTTCTCCCCATAGATATTTGCATTGTGGCCTGCACACCAAAGCAACGGGCTTTTTATTTGTCAGCATGGCCTGCATGTAGCACTGAGGGCACCAGACTGCAATTGTCCACACTCTCCAATCCTGTTATGCAATCCTTTCCCTTTTGAGAACGCACACATAGAGAGCAGACTTGCACAATTGGAGACTTGTATCATCAGTAGACCTACTATAAAAATAGGACAGTGGACATAAAAATGATTTCATTATGACATAATAATAATGTTAGCTAAGGGTTGCCTGTCAGTGTAGCTACTGTACAGTGGCTCAACAACAACGACAAAATTGTAAAATTAAGATTTTCCTATTCACAAAGAAGTCATATTTGCATGTTCCATTTGCTTAGACACCTGTTTGCTTCATGCACTGTAACGTGGCAATGTGCATGAGAGTACAGAGAACATGTTTCACTCACATGAAACATGCATGGAACAGACAATTTTATTATTTTTGTTGAATTTGATGATAAAAGTCTACCTGACAGCAGAACAGAAAAGTACGCCAGTCGCGCAGATTAATTTTACCAAGCATAATGACCATCTTGCCAATAAAAGGTCTTCTGGTTGTTTTCTAGGACATATCTGTCAGTTGTCTTTCAGGTGAATAGTTCGATTTTAGTAGAATGTTGTTTAATTCTACAGTGTTTAACTTAATTCTATACTTATATGACAGGGAAGAAATTCAAATTGTTCAGATTTTAAGGTTTTGCGATAATTTGTCCTAATATACCACATAAGAATACCCATGACTGAAAAAAATTACTTTTAAAATACATTGGATATAAAAAAAAAAAACCTACACACCCATGATCAAACTCCAGATATTTGTAATTTTAAAAATGAGATGAAAATAAATTTAAAATTAGAAATCTTTTCCCAGCATTAATGTGACATGTAGCCTGCAAAACAAAATAAAAAAAAATATTTTCAATAAGGTAGTAAAAATTAAATGACTGAAATAATGTGGTTGCATAAGTGTGCACACCCTCGTATAACTGGGACAAGGCCGCAATCTGAAACTAGCCACATTTGAAACTCCTGTTGAATGCAAGTCAGTACAGACCTACCACCATTTAGAGCATCTCCAATTAATCCAAAATATTAATCTTGTATCCAAGGCCCCAGGCCCGGTTAAGAAAACAGCTCTTAAGCATGATGCTGCCACTGCCATGTTTCCTGTTGGTGATTAGCAGTGTTGTGTTTTGACGAACAAAATTACAATAATGGCCAAAAATGTCAACACTGGTTTCACAGGTCCTAAAATCTCCCAACCACATTTTGGGAAAATCTGTTACAGTCCTCTGAATTATATTGAATCATACGACCCCAAATGTTCGTAACGGGGGTGTGTAGGCTTATTATATACACTGTATAAAGGTTGGCCGCACACACTCATAAACTATTTTTTACAAGGTTGTCAGGGCCTTAGTTAAATTGGCAGATAGTATAACTTCAACCTGAGTCATACTTTGGCATTCATCAGCTTTGTTGTGCAGGACCTTGACTGTGTCACGCTTACAGTTAGCAAGTATGTGAAGATAAAATTGTCTGGAGGTAATCATTTTGGTTTGTAATTGTGTGGGCTTTTTAGATATCTGACTGAGTCAAATGTCACCAAGCAATTCGTCAATGCCAATTTTGCTAAATTCACATTTTAAAATTCACATATATTCACAGTCATTGCTCTAATTGTACTCTTTTGGTATTTGGCTCACTAATTGGCAGTGTAAAACCAAATCGGAGGGCAAAAAGGTTGCGCATTAAAATAAAAATTGTAAACAACAGCAAGCAAAATGATTTTTCAAGCATAAAAGACACCAAGGAATGTAACAACAAGAGTGACATATTTGACAACAAACTTGGGTGGTGGTACAAATTTTGGGACTAATCATAGAATGTGTTTTCGGCTTGAGGTGGGGTAATTATTTGGGAATTAATGAATCCCTCCTTGCTGGTGAAAAAACATTTTAGCACAAGCATGTTTTTTCCTTCACTGAATAGCTCATGTCTTTTCTTCTTCGTTGTTGTGCCTCGGATCTAAACGACAACAACCATACCTCTCTCAGACACACTAGTGAAGGACCGCTAATCATAAATTGAAACAATAAATAGAAATTCTTTGAAATGTTATCACGGTTTCATATCTAATAATGCGTTTACCCTACTTCTCACCCTAACCTCTTACCCATGCAACTGGGATAGACGCCAGCTTCCATTTCATACTGATAAACATTAAAGAAAATGAACAAGTAGTTAAATGAAACACAGGAATCTGTGAGTCAGCTGTTGATGACAAGAAATTTTGGAGAGAACGAGACGCAATAGATACACGTTATAGTTTCAATTGCAAAGAAAAACAAAAAAATAACTTATTTTGTCTGATTTGATGATTTTCTCACAGGCAGAACACCTAAATCAGATTTAATACTTAACAAAAAAACAGATATTATATTTGAAATCAACTTTATTGATCCGTCTAGAACCAAGAGGTATCGGAAAGGAAAAATGGTACTGTCCTACTTAGATCAGTGCCGAAAGAGACGTGGCCAGGACGAGCAGCGATGTGAGTGAAAAACTACGGGGCAGCTGAGCATTGTTGAGGTAATACTCAGCTACTTTTGTGTTGGGGTTTGGCCCGGTGAACCACAGCTGCATGCACCGCTCTGATGTTTTGGAGTGCTTAGTATAAAGGTAGGAGTTAGACCAAATTTGCTCACACATGGATTTAGGCGTTGGGTAGATGTCAGTCCACTTTCTACACTTGCTGCCTTCAGGGCATTGGTTAATACCTGCAACACAGAATGATTTTTATTTTCATTTAGTTTGTCATTATTAACACACAGCAAGTGCACACCACATAAGTTACACTAAATGATATTTTCAGTGAAAAAATGTTGACTTTTAGAGCAAAGGTATGTACAAGTCTTTTTGTTAGGCTTGCGTGTCTATGAGCAAGGGAGCATGACTGAGAAAAAAAAAGTCACATCGGGGATGAGAACACACCTGTGCTCCAGTCCCATCCTTTGTGCCAGTTAGTTTTACATGTCATATCATATTTGCAGTCCTCCCACCAGTCATGGCAATCCTCCATACACAGAGGTACATTCAAGATTCGCTCCTTGCGCCAGCTCTGATCAACCTGCGCACAAAAAATATAGACTAAGTAACATTTGAAAGCATAGTCAACAAGATGATGCATTGCAACATGTAGTACCTAACTTGAGAAAATACAATACAAAACAATAGAACTTTATTTGTATAGCGCATTTCACAACAGCTGGCGCATTCCATATGGTGTAATATAAATTCGCGGGAAATTAGCACACAAACGAAAAGACAAACAATGGACACCAGAAGAACAGCAACAGTCTCAGATTGAGTCGAAAGCTGAAGAATAAAAATGGGACTTCAAACGAGTTTTAAAACGGGACACAGAGGGGGCTTGTCCATTATTTAATGGAAGGCCATTCCATAGTGAAGGACCGGCAACAGAAAAGGCACGACCCCCCTTAGGCTGTCGGTACCTCCAGCAGCATGTGGTCCGCAGAACTGAGGCAGTGGGCAGGTGCGTAGGGGTGGAGGAGCTCGGAGAGGTAAGCTGCTGCGAGGCCATTAAAGATTTAAAGACGTACAGAAGTATCTTAAAGCAACCGCTAAAATGCACTGGGAGACAGTGAAGAGAAGCCAAAATTGGGGTGATGTGATCTGTCTTCAAAGCTCCAGTTAAAAGGCAAACAGCAGCATTTTGGGCCAGTTGGAGGCGCTTGAGGGAGGACTGGCCTAAGGTGAAAGAAGTTGGATCGAACAACAGCACTGATTTGCCGATCTAATTTAAAATCGCTGTCCAATTTAAAACCCAAGCTTTAGACTGCTGGCTTTAGATAAGATGCCAGGGGGCCAAGGTGAACAGGGTTGAAAGTAGAAAGGCCACTGGGACCGAACACCATAACTTCTGTCTTCTTTTCAATGAAATTCAGGAAGTTAAGTGACATCCAGATTTTGATTTCCTCGAGACAGGACAGAAGTAGTCACAAGGAGAGAGCATCTTTTTTGCTCAGCGGGACATAGATCTCACTGTGATCCGCATAGCAGTGGAAGGAAATTCCATGTTTTCGTAAGATAGAACCTAGGGGGAGCAAGCATAACGGATACAGCAAGGGCCCCAAAACGGAACCTTGTGGAACACCATACGACAGAGGGGCAGAGTGGGACTCAGAGCAACCAAGGCGAACAAAAGAAATTATCACATCACATTGCATCACAAATATTAACATGATAATCCTGCCAAGGCTTCGACTTCCTGTCTTCCTTCTCGTTTGTGCCATCTAGGGCCGTCTGTGTGAATTGAACTAACACAAGAATGACAGCACCCACCGCTTGTATCCAGGGCCCTAAGTGTGGCGAGCATTCGTAGAAGCAAGTGTCTTGAATGAAGTGCCTCTTGCACTTGGATCTCATCGCACCACAATGGTCCCAGTTGAAATTGTACAGATAGGAGTTATCTTTGTGAGCTTCAGCAGAGGTATTTGCTGTGCAGCATGCATTGTCGCGCCACGGCGCACACTAAAAGCAAAAGGAACAACACAGTGAGCACTTATTGCGGTTGATAGTCATTGAAAACAGAATAGTTTGTGCAGAATCTGCATTTGTGCCCATCACCTGAAGGTAAAGTTTTCCCTCAGGGCCAGGTTTTACTTTGTGGTGTTCGGCATCCATGCACATGTTGAGTTTGTCTTGAGACAGAGAGCCCCTGGAGAGGGCGAGCAGCAAGACCAGAACAACAACCCACATGGCTCTGCAGCAGAAAGTCACTGGGATCACCAAAAGTAAAGCATACAATGTAAATACTGCTCTGGAAAAAAACAATAACGGAAGAGATTACAGCATACTGGTAATTATCACTTCCTCTGATTTTGCTATTAAGTTATGGTTTAATTTTTTCAAACAACGAGCATTCTAATCCCTACATTTCAATTTTTGTAATTGGGAGTGTTTATGTGCATAAAAGGAAAAATACTTCAAATCTTCTAAAAATGTCAAGTGTTTATTTGGCCTCTTCATTTTTTCCAGAGCTGTATATCGGCTGTATATCTGCTTAGTCTGCATTAACTGCACGTACACTAAATACAATCAGTCCAGCCGAATCTTTCATTTCATGTGAAACACTAATTGAAAATCAGGAATACAATTTTAAAACATGAGCCAAGTAGCATTGACTGTCACTATTATACCTTGCTGATTTTAGACTGGGCACAAATTCTTCATATAATATACTATCATGCTTTGTGTACACTGAGCGAATCATAAATTCCTCATGAATTCCAGTAAAGAGCTTGCTTGCCATCATGACATAACTACTGACAAGTATTAAAAGAGAAGTCACTTTGCCACCCTTAGAAGCATAAACGCAAATAAACAGTCTTGATTTTAGTGTTTAAACACATGTATACCAAAAGAACACACTTGCAAGTAGCAAGAAGTTTGTAGAAAATCCTGCCAATAGACAGTTTAACAATTAAATACAAATATTGATCACCATGCAGTCGTCAAATCACTATCATAAAATGAATATATGGTGCTCACATTTACAGACCGAGCACTCATGGAAACTAAATTAAATAAAACCGGGAGGAGACGGTAGTTTTCACTGATGTATGAAATTGTTCTTTACCTCAACCTCATTGTGGTCGTCTGAAAATTGTTCTGAAGTCGAAGAAACTTCCTGAAAGCACACCTGAGACGAGTAAAAGCTGGAATGTGTGCAAGTGTAACCAAAGATGAGAGCTGGCCCTCTAATAAGAAAAGTTTTCACAACATATGGGTTTCCAAAGTCCAAAGTCTTCTCATTGTTGTGTGTATGTGTGAGTGCGCGGGCGTGATTGTAGGAAAGAAGGCGCGTGATAATGGATTTATTACGTCTACATGTGAGGTAGTTTAGTCTTATCTCAAGGTTAGTCCACTGTATACACATTATAAAGGCAAGATGACCTAAGAATTAAAGTTAAGATTAGTTAAAGGGGTCATATGATGGTCGTTTCAGTTTTTAATGTTTTTTTTGTACAAATATAGGTGTCTTTGGAATTGGGCCACTAATCAAGTGTGAAATTAGAAAAAACAAATAAATATTCTTTAGCTGCTTATCTATGAAAATGTTTCCGGCAGCGAGTCGTTTCAAGTTTTGCAAATTTTTTTAGCGATATTTCTTATTGTCCAGCAATATCCTCGATATTATAATGTGCATTTTGTAGAATATGGAAGGTAATATACAGCAAATATCTTTATTTAGAAACAGATTTTATACAAGAACAACAGCCAGGGGGAGACAATGTTAAGAAACCGAGAAAATTACACTTCGAAAATATTATAAAGATTACATGAATGCAGTCTTCTGTCCGTTCACATTTGAAGATTATTTCAATAGTTTTGATATATTGTTTACAACATACAAAATTAGGTCTCTGCTTAATATGTCTACGTATGCCATTTAGCACAAAATATAATACGATTGATAATGTAACGATTTTTTATCCACAGCTAGGTCGTTATTGAAGCCAAACAATACATTTTCAAAACAAAGGGAAAACCATGGCTCTAAAATAACGAAAATAATATGAAACGTAAATTGAGAAAATTTCGCGATTTTTCTTGCCTCTTGGGTCCATGACCGAAGCGGTAACCTCAGCACGACGACATCCAACCGGAAATAGTCGGACGTCGTTTGGTGAACACCCCTAACTTCCGATATGTTTGTTTTGAATTTCAGAAAGTGTTTGCAGGCCAAATAACATAACAAGTGGGCGGTAACGCTATTAATGTATTGATCTTTATTTGTTTAGATTGGTGTTGTCGTTTATTACTGTTAATAAGGAAAAATAAGTTGGTAAACTTGCTTTTAATGCCTCGTTAGTGGCATCCAAGCACAGGTTTGCTGATCTGTTTGGTGTGCTTGTTCCGAAGCCGGTATGTCCACGCTGTTCCCGTCCTTGTTTCCTCGAATAACCGAGTCTTTGTGGTTCAACTTGGACCGACCTTGTGTGGATGAGACGGAGTTGCAGCAGCAGGAACAGCAGCATCAAACCTGGGTAACGTACAGCCACGTTGAAGGATTGCAATTGGCGTTTTGACAAGCACTATTTAGGATGCTGAGCGTCAGTTCTTTGCATCTACCCATCCCACACACCGCATATGAATGTATGTTATAGATTGCAATGGAACAACTGACAAATATATATCATGATGAATTGAAAGACGCTGTAACTTGATGTTTGTGAATTTGTGCTATCCCTTATACGATGTTCTTGTAGTGTGAATATTTTAATCCTTTTTGCCTCAAATTTCCCCATTGTGGGACTAATAAAGGACATCTTTATCTTTATCTTAGTTGCAGAGCATTGCTGAGAAGGACAACAATCAACTACCAATTGGGAAAACAATTTTTGAGGTATTTTATTTTTGTCCAATATGTAACACCAACCTTCATTATCTTTATTCCAAGAAAATATTTGTATTCTCAATGAGACAGATTTGTACATGAAGCATGTGGCGAAAATAAAATATATAAAAACAGCCATTGTTCATAACTGACTTCACCTGAAGGAGAAGGCATATCCTTTCTGCGAAAGCTCGCGTCAAATAAACCAGTTAGTCTCAAAGGTGCCACCTCTGTCTTATTTATTATACGTTGTCTCACTGCTGTTGCACTATAATACAATAATAATAATTTTTAAACATCCTAATAATTTACACAGGTTCCACACAATTATATTTAATTAGAGTTGGATAGTATTTTAGTGGTCATTAACTTTATATGTATTTGTGTCATGAGATCTGGAAGAAAAGATAGAGGTGGGAGTCAACATTATTTAATATACCGTAGATATAAATAATAGCAACACAGTGCTGTAGCAGTGACCACTACATACTACATCTTACAACGTCATGTAATTTAAGCTTTAGGTGCTGTCCTTACTACACGAAAGGCGTCCGTGAATGCAGTGGTATTAGTGGTAATTCATAATGTTTCATCATCAGTACTTTGTCCTATCTGTACTCTTCAAACACAACTGTATTTCTGTGCCTTTTTTTACCATGTGCATTAACTGGGTGCAGGGAGGAGGATACGAGGAGGAGGAAGAGGAAGACGATGAAGATGAGGAGGACAGTGAAGAGGACTCTGAAGATGAAGAAGACATGCAGGACATGGATGAAATGAATGATTACAACGAGTCACCCGATGACGGCGAGATCAATGAGGTGTTTCCATACGTTATTATGCACATTATAGATCTTACATACTGTAATAATTTATTTAGGGAATTCACCCATTGTAGAAACACATTTTCTCATTTTTTTTCTTTGTTTCTACTTGTCAGGTGGACATGGAAGGACAAGACCAAGATCAAGACCAATGGATGATATGACGTTTCTCTACGAGAGCAGTAGCTAGCTACACTTGATAATGTTGACATACAGCATGTAGCCACAAAATTCCGTACATTTGCAGATTATAATGAGATCTAAAAAAATAATGAGATCTAAAAAAAAAAAAGAGGCATTAATTTCACATAATGTGGTTGCAGGGCTCTACAGTATTTTCCAATATCTTTGTGACCACATTATTGTTATGCTCGCAATACAGTGTACAGGTGTACCTAATATTGTGGCTGCTGAGTGTATTTCAACAGTAAATACACGGCTAAGTTAATGAATCTGCTATGATAGCAGGACAAAGGCTCTAAAGTAAGACTTTAATTGCTGTCTATCTTGTATTGTTTTACATGATTCGATATTCAGATTTTTTTTGTGAAAATTTAATCCTTCGAATGCAGTGTTGTGTAAAACAGCAGCTTTTGGATTTCACACCCATCCCATGAGTCATATAGCTTTGAGATATATATTGCCTGACATTGCTTCCTGTAAAAGTTGCTCCTGGTACAAAGTTCCTCACCGGGGGGTTTAGTTTTTCTTGTATTACAGAACATGCTTTTTTGACAAATCTCACCAGTTAACCTTGACTTTGTCATATTGTTTGCCATTTGTCATCTGTTAGTTTCTACCCTGATAATTCATTTATTTCTCAATCGGCTATGACACTTGTTACTCATGGAGATGCATCATAAACAAAAATGTTGCAGCAAACATAACTTTGACCATTTCAGCTTTGTTTTGTTGCATGTATTATAAATTCACTTTGGACATTAAATTTTTTTATTAAAAAAATATTGAACATATTGTATCTTTTTGGAGGATTTTCAAAGCAGCTAATGGAAAATACCATTAACATCTGTAAAAATAGGATTTTTACTTTAACATTTTGTATCACTTTTTTATTTCCAACAAAAAGGATGGAAAAGTAAGTGAGGCTGAAAAGCAGATGGAGAGACATTGCAGTGAGGCAACTTGAGTTAATGAGCAACAGGTCACAAACATGGCTGTAAAAACAGCATTTTGAGGCAGCAATTTTTAGCCTTAACATGTACAAGCATTCACAAATCTGGAGCTGCAAATCTGACATTTTGCAAAGATTGTTTAAAAAGCAGGCGTGATTGACAGTATGGGTTCAAGACACTTGACGACATTTTGCCGTGCCCTCCACAAAAGCTAGTTAGAACTTTACTGGTGCAGAACTTGCTGGTTGTCCTTTGTTTGAGATTTGCGGAAGACCTAACACTGAGACGCCCAATTTATTTCATTGTGTCCACCAGCAACATACTCAATCAATGCTTGTCATTCAAACAACTTATTATTAATTTATATATTTTAAATCTGCTGCTCTCAATAGTAGTCTACTTAATCCCTTGATACACCAGTTCTGCCATCCCATCCCTGATACCCTTGCTGTACTCCAATGTGGCACGGTGGATTTTCCACTCATACAAGCCGCTCTTACGAATGTGTCTAAGAAATTTGGGGGCGCCAGGAAACAACACGTTGTCAGCCAGAATTATCGATCCTTTCCCGAGCAGACCAGAACCTTCCAACATCTGCAACACCATCAAATCAACAAATATAGATTTAGTAATACGTTTTGCAAAAGCACAAATACATTTAATGATCTTGTCAAAACACATCCCAGGGGTCATCAATAAATAGATCTTATTTTTCTATCCGCTTATTATTTAGCTCATCCATCCATCTATTTAACATCCCTAATAAGGGTCATGGGTGAGCTGGGGCCTATCTTCGCTGTCTTTGGGCAAGAGGTTGTCTGTCAATCGCAGTTTAATGTATAGTAGTGTTTGACTGCATTGGACCTCCACTCATGAGATATGCATTCAACCTATATTTAATTAAATACACTACAAAGGCAAGATATTCAATGTTCAAACTGCTAAACTTTGATTTTAGCAAATAATTATTAACTTGACATTTTATGACTGTAACACGTTCCAAAAAAATTGAACAGTGTTATGTTTACCACTATGTTAGATCAGCTTTTCTTTTAACAACATTAAAAGAAAAATCAATAAACATTTGGGAACTGAGGACACTAATTGTTCAAGCTTTATAGGTGGCATTCTTGCTTGATGTAAAGTTTCAGGCAATTAAGAATGTCTTTTTCAAAAGCATCTATTTAAAAACAAACATTAATGTAACCAGTTTCGTGTAAAAAAAATAAATTAAAAAAAATCAACAATGCTTTTTGCGACTGGTATCATATATAATTGGATTTTTTATGTATTTATTAATTTGGACTTTTTTTACAGTAACTTGGTAATGCGCAAGTATGAATTATTAATGTAAGATGTTCAATATTGTTCAAGATCTGGGCCTTAAGAAATTATCCTGAACTGTATCTCTTTCACTTTTAACTGAGGACCATTTGTGAATATGAGCATGAAAGTGGAGTATCTTGCATTGCACCAAATTAAATTCCAGAACATTGTGACTTGGGTCAGTGTAATCTTAGACAGGAATTCAACTGCTCACATGACTTTAACTTGGTCAGAGTGACTCAGGGGGAAAAAAAAGGTCTTGATGTCATCCTGTACTTTTATTATTTGGAAGACTAAGGTTTGCAGAATGTTTACAAAACTGCTTGCATGTGTAAAGATGTAATACTATAATCCACGACCAAGCCATCAGTTTGTTGTGGCAAGGCACGGTTTTATAATTTGTTGCAGCTACAGTACCTGCAGATCAGCACAGTAGCATTTTTTCCAGTGGTCCATGAAGACCAAATCAAGCCTCTCCAAACCGAAGTCAGACCGCAAGCGTTGGATGACTTCATCTGAAGGATTCACAATCAGCTCTACCTAATTAATGAGAAACACGGCTACAGTGTACACATCTAACTTGCAAAGGTCAATGTATGTACAGATCAAATTATGTAATATTAAGAAACCATGATTGCATCTCTCACTGTGTCATCGTCAAAGCCTGCCAGGCGGATGATTTTCTCCGCTATGGTAGCATTCCTCTGGTCCATCTCAACGCTGTAGATCCTGGCGCCAAGGGGAAGAGCCCGGGCCATACGCACAGTGCTGTAACCACAGTGGGTTCCCAACTCCAGGATTGTCAGAGGACTCTGCTCCATCAACAGCCGGTCCAGGATCTTTCCTACTCACGAGGGATGCAGGTAGAAACACCAGAATGACAAACTCGCCATCAGAATCATTCTAAAAATAATAATTAAAAAGATAATAATGCTCACATTTCAGGTTAACATACTACTCTGCTCACCCTTTTTCGGTCCAATGTTACTGATGTATTCCACCCTGCTGCACCACTCATCAAAAGTGTCCAGGATGCTGTCAGGATCCCCAGGTGTGGCATGAGTGAGAACATACTGGTAGGCCCGCTCCTCACGGCTCAGACCAGTGACACAGTCCTTCCAAAGGCGGACCAGGACCGCTCGGTAGAATAATGCAAAGTAGAAACGGTATCGGATGAGCAGCGTCAGCAGGAGGGGGAGGAAAGCCAATGCAATGGCAGGGGACACCATCCTAGTATCCACACACCTGCATATCACAGGTTTCAATCAATCATTTATGAAAAATTAAGGGAATAATTAAGTATAAGGAAGGAAAAGTAGGATTTTATGCTGTTATGGAGTTATGAAGTGTACAGAATACTAACAGAATTCATCAACAATAAAAGTAATAGCGAGAGTTGAAATGAGTATATCCTGATTTACAAACTCGATAGTGTGTATCGATACAAAACAGCATTGATGCTCACAATAAAATAGAGCATGGGACAAGTCTGAGGTTGCCATGGTGATGTCATGTCGCAGCTCTGTTCTTACAAGGCAGTGAATTATCCAGGTGATATTAAAGTGTTAATTTGAGGTTACATGAGCACATTCTGTTCAAAAAGAGGGTAACGCAAACCTCAATGCATGTGTGTTGTACAGTGTTTTTTTTTCTTGTCAGTGCTCCATTCGCAACGTATTTGCCACCCAATTCTACTAATCTGGGATTGACTGGATAAATCAAAATGAATATTATTTCTTGCCAAAATTAAATTAATCATTCCAAATTGTGTTAAAAATTACTATCAATATTTGTTTGTCATCATACTTAATGTGTTATTGTAAAAATCGAATTAATCACTTGATTGTGATTCCTTTTGTCGTTTCATAACAGAAACAGACACAAATTTACTGAAAAGCTGCTGGAGTATCCTTCACATCAGTGAACAGAACCCCAATTGGCATACGGTAGTCTATTACATAATTTATTTATTATAAACATCAACTAATCTATTATCTGACTCATACAAACTTGTCAATTAAAATGTGTATCTCGTCTATGTGGCACAAGGAGATATTCTGACGGAATTCTGTCACATAGATAAAAACATTTACCAGATGAAAATGCACCACAAGTAAAACTGACACTCACCTAGTTTCTGGAAAATCTTGTTACAAATAATGAGCTCAGAAGCTGAGACAAATACAGTTAGATGCAAGTGTGTTTACTGCATGTGTGTGTAGTGTAAGTGAAGGTTGGAGACCTGAAGCTATGAATTATTTAAGCATGCCGTTCATGTGTTTGTCCAGTAATCGTTTACAACAGGCACTAAAACTAGAAATACCAAGTGCATTATCGCCAAATGATATTTTTCATCAAGATCAAATTGAGACACCTAATGTTTATTTTTGAACCAGACAGCAAGAAAGAAGCATTGTCACGTTTGCCACATGAGACAAAGTGAAGCAGACGTTTGATGGATCAAGTTAACAGTAGCAGGTGTGTATATCCACGTTTTACTCCGAGTCAAGTTTCCCACTTTGCTTAGTCAATATGGAAGGTTTAAGAAAAATACGACATTTACCGGCAGCAACCCTCATTTGTGGACTATTGTAAATGCAAGAAGTTACACGAAGATGTTCCCAAATCTACAAAATAAGACATACAATTGACAAAAATGATTATGAAATGCAAAAAGCATAACAATACACTGCATAAAACTGTTTATGCATATTTCTGTTTAGTTGTCATTTGTTGATTTGTTCAATTACTGCACGTGTTAATGACACAACAATATTACGAGTGTTTCATTATGCCTTAATATGTATGAATGCATATACTGTGCAATGAGAAGGTTTTTGTATTACTGTGTGACTACGTTATTGTGTCAAAGGTTCAACACTACCCTGTTTGACACCAATTAAAAAAAAAACACAACAAATTATAAGATTATAACAACTTTGTTACTGAATGTACACTATTTAGATATCCGATGTAGGCATGTGAAGCATTTGAAAGGTGACTGCTCAACTCTTTTGTGGGAAATGTAAACCATTGTAAAATCTGTCAAGTGAAGACGCGTGCCATACACAAGTCTATTTCATTATTCCCTGCACCATTAAAAAAAAATAAAAGATCTGTCCAGGAGCTTGAGCCAATTAGCACCGTTCAAAAGGTTTTGGGGGATCATTCATGAAGCAAGTTGTCAGAATGCAAAGTCTTTTCACACTTCTTTATCACAAGTGCTTAAAAGTCTGTGCGTGGCTGATTCATTTAGTTATTTAGAGACTCTTGGTGAACTACTAATTGGTTAAAGACCGAATGGCTACAGGTCAGGACAGGTTTGTTTCAGAAGTCCCCTGATGAACTTCTTCAGATCTTTGTCGCCTCGAATCCAGCGCACCAGCCGTGTCAAAACCAGCCTTCCCTCCTCAGCCCGAGCCAGTGCCAAATACCATCCAGGCAGGAACCCGTTCACCTTTGTGTCCTTGACCTCCTCGCCTAAAACATAATCTTTTTTGTCTGCTGAGTCCAAGCCGGGACACGCACAAGTGCCTCCTTCCTGCAGCCACAGAGCATTGTGGGCGACGGCGCCTCCAATCCCCGCTCTCTCCGCACCTCCCCCTGCCCACCTCAGAATGCGGCTTCGGGCTAAAGGCACCAGCTGAAGGTCTCCTCCCACTGTTGACACACTGCCCAGACGCATCTTGAATGCTGCGACAGAGACAAAATGTGTGATTTCAGGCACATTGTAAAACAAACAACACGTCATGTGGACAAGACACAAAGATTTTATTTTTATTATGGTCTGCTATGTTATAGTATCCCATCATCTCTTTCCTCACCATATGGACTTTGACAAAAGCTGTCCTGAATATCAGTCTCACCCTCGGCTGCCAGACTGCAGGCATCACAAATGACACTTCCTGGGTATTGAAAAGAGAGATTATACGTTTGAGTCTGCAGAGGTGTAAGTCTGGAAGCAAGAAATACAAACTTTAAAGACACATGAGGTGCTTGATAGAAAATAGAACATCAAATAGTAAAGTCTTTCTGACATACATATAATCTCTATCTTCTGTCCCCAGTGAATAGCGAGGAAACACTGTACTGCATTTTTGTATAGTATTAAGGATTTCTATAATGGCAATGTGATAGCGGTAATGGTGGCATTAAGAGGTGGATTTCATTGGCTACATCCACACTGAAGGCCCGCCACTGCACCCTATCATACAACATAACTGTCCCGAAACAAGATCAATCTCGACGAAGCTGACAATAGGGCACACAAGTCAATTGAATGTGTCTTACTAATAACATTTTTATCCACTACAAGTGATGTTTTTGGCCCATTAGAACACAACAAAACATTATCAGCTAATTACCTACACTAGGCCCAATCAGTAGGCCTGCGTCACACTCGTAGTCGCCTGATGTTGGACTCGATTAGAATCAGAATCAGAATGCCCTTTATTATTTAATCAAATGGCTTTTAAGGAACGCTGATTGAGCCGTAATTTGATATATCTGATATTCATCTGAAAGCCCGTTTACTAGTATGTAATTACTAGTATTAGTACAACTATGTTAATGTTGAGACAAAACTGTTCATTAGTTGACAACTGTGTGCTACTAGTAAAACACATGTCCCACTAGGGTAATGAATTTTCTTACTCGTGAGGAAAGCGTATGGTTGCAGTTTTGAATGACTGGGCAATGTCAATTGATTTTTTTGTCTGCCTGTTTAGACAGTACAGCACATGGAAAAACATCCCTAAAAGGAAAAAATGAACGTTGAAAAAATATTTATGGATAGCTGAATACGCAGGTGACGAACTTTGAGTATGTTTGGTTTACCTAAACCTGAAAAAAAAAAGCACAACATGGATTTTTTTTCTCGCAGCATACAATAATATTACTGTGTAGACAATAAATTTTGTCCAGAACATTTTACTTTCAAAGACTACATTTGGTCCCAGAGTCAAATTTGACAAAATCATTCAGCGTAAGGTTTTCTGAGTAAATTTTACCCTGAATATTTTGAGTGAGTTTATCTATCCCTGCCCTATATATCCTAAGGTATGTTTGCAATCGAGTTGTGCTGTGACGTTTTCAATCGTGCTGGATTCAGTGTTGTTGTGTCATTATTTGAAAGGTTACAAGTCCAGTAGCACACAAACCTTTGAGCGCCTCCTCGTGGGTGACCTCCTCCATGGTCCGCGCATCCTGCTGCCCACTCACAGGGATGCAGAGTTGTGTCCCGCGTGGAAAGCGGCTGCAATTGAACATTTCGGGCCAGGGGAAGCCGAAGGCGCTCATGACGGGGACGCAGTGGTCGCGCACGGCTTCGCACAGGGTCCTGCACGGGCTAACGGGCCCGCTGTAGTCCGGCACGCAAACCGGGGCGAACAAGGAGCACAAGAACTTTTTGGTGTCCCCGTGACACAGCTTGGAGACCAGCGGCAGCCAGGCGGCAGACTGCTGCTGGGCCTCCCGCAGGGTGTCGTGGCCCAGTAGGTTCGGCAGCCTCATATGCCGGTAGCCGATGCCGTGGCACAGAGACAGGGTGCTCGGTATGGGCTTGCACACCGAGCGAACCGACGAACTGAAGCCAAGAGACGGTGGTCCAAGGTGGGCAGGAGCTTGAACGTCAGACGCCAGAGAAACTCCGAGCGTCAAAACAAACAAGAGCACTCTCCTCATGGTGGTGGTTTTCGTCCTTGCACCAACTAAACGTGAGTTCCACCGCGCTTGGAAGATCTTTGCTGCCTGCTCCCTCCCCTTTATCGGTGGGCGTAAATAAAGGATAAGGTGTGGAGGAAACTGGAGGGAAAACAAGAGGACAGACGCCTGCTAATCATCAGCCCCCACCCCAAAAGGTTTGGTGTCTGCAGCCAGGTTGTCTGCAGGCTGCCCAATTGTCTTGGTGCATTTATGTCCAATTAAAAAAGTTGTGAAAATGTCATATGGAGTTTAAAGTAAAGTTACGAAGTGTAGAGCAAAACATTACACTACTTCGTGTATTGTTCCTTTATTTGTTGTTAGTGTAAAATGCTGTTTCTTTGTGCACGGATGTGAAAAGCAAACACACAAAAAAACAACACGGTGAAATTTTAACTAAAATAAATTCATGCATGCATTATCCCTTGACTGGGTGAGAGGTGGGGTACACCCTGGACTGGCTGTTCGCTCGCGTATTGCCGGACTCTTAAAAAGAGTCACAAATAAAATGCAGGGGGGAGAATAATTAAAATGATTTGTTATGAAAAAGTAAAACAAAACTGCGAAAAATAGAGTGTTCCAGAAGTGGACAAAATATGAGCATATTTGCAAAATACATGCTCTAAATATATTTAATTTGTCAGAATAAATTTCTCAATGCTCGATTATATATCAGATCCACGATTCTAACCCAACAAAAGTGTCAAACAACAAAGTAACCACATACTGTGATTTTTTTTTTCCGTTGCAAAGGACTCTCTTGCATAAAAAATATCATTCAAGGTCGGCAGAAAATTGCTGAAACAACATTTAGCGCAAGAAATATTTTTGTGCATTTTTTGCATAAAAAAATCAACTCACTCAAAATGTCAATATTGAGGTCCTATGTTTGTCATGCATATCAGTCCAATCCGCAAAAATATATTAGGCCTTTTGAGGTAATATAGGGCAGTATAACATCCAGTGTAAGCGCATCTATGCCACATCAGCCATCTATTGGTAATTTTATAATACAATACAATACAATACAAGACAACTTTATTTATGTAGCACATTTCATAACAATTTAAAACAACAGTAGATCCCCACATACTTGTGGTTCAGTATGCGCTGTATCTAATATTCACAGATTTTTTAATTCTTTTTTGTCCAAATTAGTTTTTTATATTCTAGCTCCTCCCAGATCTTCCTGTTTTTTTTTTTCATTTTTTTCCCCATTTCCCACCCATTTTTGAACAACATTATGAATGTTGATAAGCGTTTTTTGCCAAATGTTTTGGGGTTGGAAAAAATAAAAATAAAATTTTTTTTTTAAAGCAACCAAAGGGCCACTCAGAGTGTAGTCGCATGTAGTGGCCAGTTGATTATCCCTGTACTAGAAGTACAGAGGAGCACCAGTTTCTTGAATGTTTTTAATGGGTTCAAAAGTTTTTATGTAAGGATTTCAACATCACCATTTTGGTATGTTTTAGGTTACAAACTGTGGTATGTACATGACCCCTAAAAATAACAGTCCATTATCTCAATTGGTTGTCAGCAGCAGTTAATAGACCATCAGTGTTACAGTTCAGCATGTTTTACTCTGTCATTATATATTCAGCCTGGGGCGGTTAAAAAAAAAAATCTTTCATGTTATTCTAGGAAGGCTGCCACGCACACACCAACAAGCCTTATCCTGCCCTTTTCCTCTACAACGTCCCTATTTGTATTTCCGTGGTTTTATTAGCCGATGAAGACGTTTGAATTGAAGTTGGCCATCAGAAAAATTACAGAAGACAGGAAATGTCTACTTAAGTACAATTCAATGCGTGGATTATCTGTCCTTCTGCTGTTCTGTTTATACTAAGAGAGTAAATATGCTTAAGCGGTACAAGTGGCTTTGTGTGTGAAGCTGTCACACGAGGGCCCGAGAATTCCAAGTTTAATATATTCCATATGTGGTGTATATGGACAGCACATTTTTTAAATTTTACTGCTCTTATAGCTCTACATCTTCCAATTCTGCCTGAGGATTGCAACTTTATCACTCTAATGATTGGTTCTGCAGAGAGATGTTTAACTTTGGGGCTATACATATACATATGTATACTTTGCATATAAAATCATGACCTTATGTGAAACATACGACATATCATTGACAAAAATGCTATATAGGACGTGAACGACTGTATGAGTGGCAACAGGCATCCGCAACACAAAGTTGCAGACCTGGACAGTAAGAAGGTAATTTTGTTGTGTTAACTTCATCTGATTAGCGGCCAAAAGCTAATTGCTGCCAATTTTAACACAACCGCAGCCGTACTGTTTTTTATTCATGGATGGTGGAGTGTAAACATCCATGCCTGGCGACCGACTGCCTCTTGACACTTAACAAAACTTCAGCGTGCGTCAATGAATAGAACCAGTCAGGGTTCGTGTGCGCATTCTTGCTTTTGTCCGCTTTAGCCTATGTAAATTGAGAAGTGATTGGCAAGGTATTTTTGATCTCATTAATTTGATCACATGAGCTCATATAATAAATCCAAAAACATTGCACATAACACTTTTATACTTTCACAGACTGAAGTGGACACAAATAGTCATCGGAATTAGAATTTTTGTCGCGATTGGTTGCCGTTTTAGACAACTGAACTGACAAACTAAAGCAATATCACGATGCTTTCCTCTCTGCTGTGACGTAGACAGCTGAGATGCAAAAAGTAACAAGCCGTGCTCCAAAAAGGGACGTGCCAATTTGTTGTGAATCTCATCACAAAAATGTCCTTTTAGGGAGGTGAATATTAGTGCTGATATTAATAGGCACTAATGTTAAGAATAATCCAGTGTCCCTATAAATAAGAATTAAACAATGAAGCAAATAGATCTTATTGTATTTATTTACATTGTCAACATGAGCTAAAACTAATACATCAATATCTTAAAAAAAAAAAAAAAAATTAAGGCATCTTATGTACGGTCCTCTGAAACATAGTGAATAGATTGTGATGTGTGTGCTATCGTGGAAGAGTAAACTGAATATCTAGCAGCTCCCTTTTGTGTACGCTGCTTGTTCGTCTCCTTAATTATCTTTCTCACCGACCTCAATTGGGGTCTCCGAACAGGTTTCTTTCCTGCTGCCACTCCTGGGACTCTCCTCAAGATCACCTTATCTTGACCATCTGCTACCTCACAGGTCCAATTGTCAGAGGACGACGAGGATGTGGTGGAGGAAGTGGAGGATGATGAAGATGAGGGTGACGTGGAGGGGGAGGATGAGGAGGACGACGAGGAGATGATGGGAGTGTTTGTAGACGGCCAGGCCCGTGAGGGTATTCCACTTGGAGAGCAGAGTGTGGCGCCGGGGTTGGAGGTAGTGTTCGGGACCCCCCGAATGAGGAGTCTGGAGGTGTGGGGATAGTCTGGGTCTGGCACCCACATGGTGGACCAAGAACCTCTTTTGACACCCTGAGGAGACAAACACCCTCAGAATTAATTCTGCTGCCCCATGCATGCCCAGTCCGTCCCTTGTCAGCGACAGACAATCGGTGTTGAGAACATAATTTTCACGTTGCACACAGGCGCCGCACAGGCGGACATGGAGCCAAATAAAGGAAAAAAAGAAAATACAAACAACGGACACACACACAAAGTGTGGTGCTCAGCAAAATAAAAACTATAGGATACATGTCATTGAGGTCTGTGGGACTGAAAGGTATACAATACTTTTTTATTTATTTGGTGATGTCTCAGGTGTGCGATCACCTGCATGTGACGTAGTACGTGTAAATCCGTTCTCAACACTGTTTGGATGACTTGAACCGACTGGGCGGGCCAGAAATACTGATGAGAATGCAGACGGACTAAAGCACTGACAAATGTCGACCTTTGGTAGTTAGTTATCTGAAAGTAGCGAATAAATCCTCTGCCTGGTTGTGACAGGCTATTTAGCTTTAGAATTGTCTGACCTTTCTTAACAATGTGCAGCTTTTCTTGACAAGTCAGTCCTGAAAATGACCTTGACAGTAAATCTGCCACCAAATATATTTTTCCTCCGTCCTTGACTATTTAGCTCTGGCTGGTACACTGACTTTCCAGTCATCTGGTCTTAATACGGTAATGTTGCTTTATGCCTGCTAGAGGGCATTGGTGGTCATATCAAAATTTGATTGGTTGAAGCAGTTTCATTGCCATTTATTTTGTGTTACAGGGTCTGCAGAATGGATTGTGAATCACTCCAGGCAGACTTCTTTGACTTCGACCTTGCTTGGCAACAAATGATGACTAAAATGTAATTGCTTTAATATAAAATTAAATGGAGGCAGCACAACAATCAGAAAAGCTATGTCCGGTAGCAGACCATTTGGAAGTATTTACGGACAAAGTATAATAAACATTAGTCTGTGATTCAGATTTTTTTAGGGTTGCAGACAAGGCCTTGAAGGCCCTGACAAAACACTACTAATATACAGCCATGGAAAAAATTAAGAGACCATCATATTTTCGTCATTTTAATGTGTCGTGTCACAAAAAGTGTAAATATATATATATATATATATATATATATATATATTTATTTATTTTTTTTCATTTGAATTTAAAGCAGCAATATAGTAAAGAACTTTACACTACCCATAGCGAATAAAAGCGTAAATGTCAAATATCGTTTTACCTCAGCATTTCCCGGTGAAACTCTGCCGGATTGCGCTACTTTGGGAGGCATGTCGATAAAAATTAAAAAAAGCTTGAAAAAGATATTATAGTTCCGGGTGAGAATGTATTTACTCTTATTATTTTTTCATACATGAGTGGCGCTGACGTGCGTCATGACTTGCCTTTGCAAAAGGAGACTAAACATTGACGTCAAAAGGAGCGACGTCCAAATGGTGGCTAACTACAACAAATAAACATAACATAGAGGCACCCTAGAACGCTAAATTGTGCATCGCGTTGCCGTCATTGTGGAAGATGATGATACATTGACTGATAGAAATGTGAATATAAAAACAATAAAAATCCGTTAGAATGTTGGTGCTATTTGGGAAAAACACACGTGCATTTTAAAATCAGGTTTTTATAGACACTGTCTATTAGACAGATAAAATATGGTAATAATAATTCATCAAAACAGCAGATTAGTTTCAGATTCGTAGCTTTAAACCCTCATGAAAATATTAGAAGTAGGCTAGATCGGTTTGTGCACGCCATATCCTAAACATAGACAAGTGTAAACAATTCTATTTAAAATGAAATGCATTGCATTTTGGTGGCTTTTTGGATACAGATACTTGACGTAAAAAGTTTGAGAACCATTACCAAATTATACAGTCTCTCTACAGCCAGCAGAGGGTGCGCCAATTTCTTAAAATGTAATCCTTCCATGGTCAGACTTCCTAAAATCTATATTGCGTCATTCATTTGCCCAATTAGAGTGCGGCAAACCTTTAACAGAGGGAATATTGTATTGCTATAATGACAGAGGAATAACAGCATTCGACATGCCTTTTTCAGCTTGGAGAACTTCATTTAAAGTACAACAAATGGAATACGGTTATGTGAGGTGGCGGAAGGCGACCCCAAGTGGACAAATATAAAACGTGCATCCTCTATCAGCGTGCACTATCTGAGAACACTCGTAACAAAAATCAAGTGTTGAGTCTTGAACAGAGGTGCCCAATGTGGTTTATTTGTTATTAGATCAAGAGATTTCAATAAAAAATGAATAATGGTGTGGACATCATAAATTTACATTTATGGATTTGAAACTTTCCGAACAAAACATACAAATTAAAAGTAGTGCACATTTTTTTAAATTCGAACAGTAATAATTTGTTTTCCATTCAACGTAATCTTGTAACTTTTTTTGTACAATATATAGTTCTCCAAGTCTTTCCAAAATGCAGCACTAATGGGACTGTAAAAAAAAACAACAAATGACACTTACAGGTTCAGCTGGACAAAAATAACTTCTTATCAATGTCCATAAAACATGAAATGTATACGTTATTTGGGTATATGTTATGCAGATTGTTTGAATTTAATTCTCTAACTTTATTTGTAATGAATAGTTTAAAAGCAACAAGCCTCGCTTTACTAAAATTAATATTTCTAAATTTCGCATTCCAGAAACATTTTCCACGTGGGATGATTTTCTTAACCTGAAAATAGATTCTCCAATGTGTTTTTTGGTATTTAAAATATCGATACCGTTCATATGGAGATTATTCATAATCACTTTTATTTTTATTATTATTCATAATCACGGGTTGCTCGTTTTGTTTCTTATTTCATTTATGTCGTGTTTGAAAACAGAGCCGTGACGTCAAACGCCGGAAGTGACGTTCGTGTTGTTGCACGCGCAGTGCATCTGTCATGTGATAGCTGCTGCTGTGCCTACTTCGAGACTCTCAGCGAGTAGCTGTTGCCGACAGTAGCTGCCGACTTTTTGATGAAGTTTAAATACCCCCCAAACTAAATTATATGTGTGTTGGCGCGGACAAACACGGCTGCTTTCTGCGGGAAAACCGGGAAGCCGGAGTGTACCGGACGCTGCCATGGGCTGTTGTTACAGCAGCGACAACGAGTCAGCAGACCAGGTAGTTAGCCGCTTAGCTTGCTAAAACAAGCTCCATAGATTTTAGCTCTGCGATCGCTCGTGCACTCCCTAGTTGATTGTCAGGACAAACGACTGGTGAGTTCCGGGGATGCGTAGTTCTTAAAAGATGGTCATTCCGCTATTTGAGCTTTTAAAAGACTTTTAGCATGCTCAGTAACGGCCTAACTCAGGACAGTGTTTGCTGATCGCTCACGACGGAAAGGAGAACTGCTGAAAGGAGAGAAGAACGCTGTCACGAGTTGCTTGGCTGTGTATGTTAATTAATACTAAAGCAAGTAAAGCTACTCCAAGTGATCATATTGTTATGAGTGAAGCAAGAAGAAACTTTTATTGACTGTCCTTCAAAGCTCACGAGATTCTTTATC
The DNA here is from genome assembly GCF_059441095.1 of Idiotropiscis lumnitzeri. Lineage (NCBI taxonomy): Eukaryota > Metazoa > Chordata > Actinopteri > Syngnathiformes > Syngnathidae > Idiotropiscis > Idiotropiscis lumnitzeri. Next base: position 14,559,118 of record NC_142397.1, on the reverse strand, counting down.
GTTCCTGATTTGTGTTGTTCCGTGTGACTCAGTCTTCCTCAAATTTATTTTGAGGAAACGGCATGTTTTTTTTTTTTTTGGTAACATCTTTTTGACTTTATTTTTTCAAATTCTGTGAGTTTTAATTTGGTTTTAGAGCGGGTTTAATGGTGTTGTTAGCTCTTTTTGTTCCTTTGAAAAATGTTCTAAAATGTGATTTTTCAGGTGCAAGATTAAAGGTGGTTAAGTATTGCCTAAGGGATGTAATGAGTCACTAAAGTCCCAATTCGATTTTGAGTTCCCGATTTTGATGAAACTTTTTTCTTTTTTTTTTTCAAAATGAATACTGGTATATTATTTTATTACCAAAATCAGTTTTTATTTTAACATCTGCATTTAGTCCTTGTTACAAGATTTAGATTTTTTACGCTGCGATTACATTTGATTTTAATTGTTTTGGTTGTGATACGATTTGTTGCTGATTTGATTACTTTTATATCTATCAATAAGTGAATGCAAGTGGAATATCATCTCACATTTTTCTGGTATTGGATCAGAAGTGAAAAACCCAACAACTAAAAAAAAATCTCATAACTAAAGCCATGGATTTAAGAAGTATCTTCTTTGTCATTGTTGTTATTGCAACCTGGTTCATATTTTACCTTATAAGCCCCCAAGAACTTAAGCAGTCAATCAAGTTCTCAACTGTGGTTAAATTAATCTGCATTTAGATTCTTTTTCTTGTTATATTGCAGCAAGCAGAGGTTGAAAGACATAACAAATCGATGTTGGCAAACAAAATGAGGACTCATACAAAGTACAGATATGTTTTCATATTTAGAGTTTACAATAAAAAGTACAAATCTGAAGAAAGAAAATCGAAGTACAGCCCTCTCCAGCACTGTTTTCTAATGCTGTACTGTTTTGAACAACTTTTATCGTGGTTTTGGCCTTTTACCCTACCTACATAAGAAAAATCTCACTGTAAACCAGATAAAAGTGCAAAAAGTACATACTTATACTTAAGTAATGATGATTAAGTCTCAATTTAATGACCAATTTGCTCAAGAGTGAAATCTGTTTAAATTGAACCCCATAAAGATTTACTCACAGAAATGGAGGAAAACTTCATAATGATCTTAATTTTTTCAGTGAAATGGGATCATTTCCACTTTCACTCCTGATGAGCTCTCATAATGCTCAGGAAATACTGGTTTAGGTGACAGTGAACATTGCAGCTTTAATATACTAGCAGCATTTTTTTCTTAAGATCATACAGTGAACAATTGTTCATGATTAGTGATTTTTTTTCCATTATTGAAGGATAATGAACGCAAGCCTCTGATCACCCATCCGAACCCTGTCAGCAAACCTCCAAATGGCACGGACTGGATCACTCCTACGGTCCCCTCAGCCCGAACAGACGAACAGGCCTTACTCACATCCATCCTCACCAAAACGGCACAGTAAGATTGTCATCCACTCAACAGGCCGACGCAGTCCGATAACCAATGAAGTCCATAAACATTCTTGTTTGTTGCGCAGGAATATCATCGACGTGTCGGCAGCTGATTCTGTCATGATGGAGCAGCATGAATATATGGACAAAGCTCGGCAATATAGGTATAATTCAAGCTTGTCTTAGGGTTGTCCTGTTTGGAAATACATTTCTCCGATCATGCTTAATTCACGCATTGAAGACTAATTTGACAATATGAAAATTCTTCTTCGAGAGAAGTGCTATCTGGCTGGTGAGCAAAAAATGTATGTATATGTATAAGGGCCGCACATGCGCATTAGTGCTAATCTGGGTCATCCTTGATGTAAAACAGAAGCAGCATTGTGGGTACCTTAACTGAGTGAGGACCATGTTAGCGTTGGCAACAGAGTCTGAAAGTCCGGGCTTCTTTCACAAAATTATTAAATACAATGTCAACCTCCCCTTCATAGCAGCACAGCAGTGATATACGAGCATCTTGAATGTATCGATCAAATTATGCATACTAGAGGAACAAAACAAAACGTTTTGGATAAAGGTTAATTAAAAACAAATCTAAAAACCAATACTAGTGTTTATTTTAATTTACTTTAGCACAGTGCGGTTCCCTAATTTTAGTCATATTTTGGACGTGAGAACGATAGGGTGCCCAGGCTGTAGTACACACTAACACAAAATGTAAAAGACTAACCCACATGCCACCCTCAATACAAATTTTAATTTAATGACCATTTACGTGCAGTATTTATTTCTAATCTTTAACTGCAGTTTTAATGTTCAAACTGCATAATGTTACAGAGGCTTATAATAATATTAAATCTACTTTTTAGGAATATAACCTCATTCTCAGTTTCATTTTTCTACTTTGCATCTTTATTTTAATGTTAGTTATAATGTCAGTACTTGGAGAGCTCAGAATTTTTTTAGATTTAAGAACCACTGGCTGAATGTTACTCTTAAAAGTTGTTCTCTATCAGACTCTTGCTCCACCCCTCACTAATATTTGAAAACAGCGCTCAAAGTGGGTGAAGAGTATTGCGCTTGTGAGGGACGAGAGGCTTGGACATTGTCTGACTAAACAATACTACATAAGGCTAAATTAATTTGTAGCTGGTTTATTACCAAGATGACAAGTACAATATATGCCCGTGACCATAATGACATCATACAGTGCTTCTAAATTTTGCTCAGTGTAGCACTACAAGTGGCTATAGTTTGTAGGGCTTTAGTGATATTTGTTTCCTCTTGAAGTCTCTTCATTTTAGTTTGAACACGCCGAAACTTTCTAGCAGTATAAAGAATATATATTTTAGCCAAATATTTGATTATAGATTTTTCAGTAAGATACTAAAATATGAAATGCCTGCATCCCAACAACTCCCCTGTTATATTGTCATATTTGTATTGTTTAATTAAACCCTTCTTTCAGGTCACCAGGGATTTCCCACAAAAAAAAAAATCCTCCTCTGTATAACAAAGTTGCCCCACAAATGACGTCATTGATTAACAAAAATTCTCCTCAAGAAAAATAGTTATGTTAAGTCTGTTTGTTTGTTTCTCCTCTCAGCACAAAGCTTGCTGTTTTGAGCAGCAGTATGCCCCAGAAGAGAGCCCTGGCACTCCCCTCCCTCACAAGCCAGCCGCACCAAGTGCTTGCCAGCGACCTGGTGCCATACTCGGATGTTCAGCAGGTAGTCACACACGATGCATTTTTACACCTATTAATTAACTTCTCACTTGGATGTGTCATGTGTCATGCTTCCGAAATGTTGCACGTGATTGAATGTGAAACCAAAAACAACTTGAGATGCTTTGCTTGTTTTGTTGGGTGCCTCTAAGAAAGATAAGAATAATGCCCTCGTCGTCTGCTTATTCTTTTCAGGTATCCAAGATAGCAGCTTATGCCTACAGTGCAATCTCTCAAATCAAAGTAGATGCTAAAGAAGAACTAGTGGTCCAGTTTGCCATTCCTTGATCCGACAACTCTGGGCTGCGTATCGCTCCTCCCATCATTTGAGTCTGTCCCTGTCACGCCTGCAACCTCACCCTTCTCTCCACTCATTTCTCAAATTGTGCTTCTTGGCTATGGCTCTAAATGCAGCGTAGACACAGAGCACCACAATGTTCATCTCGTCACACTGTAGAAAATCAAAGAAGAGTGAGAAGTTGTTCTGCCATAGAAAACCAACGGATCTGTCAACTTGCATCTTGAAAATTGGCCCCCCGTGAATCACAGCTCAAGCCAAAATAAAATTTGCAAGTACGTCATTGATCCTGCTCGCTGTTCTTCGTTGTGACTAATTTAATTTTGTTTTACAGTGATGCATTTTGGATATCCATTTGATGAATTAGGTATTACTTTATACAAAATGGGACAGGCTGTTAATGGTAACCATTTCAACTCGAGGACACACTGCTCAGTACATGCATTTCTGTGACTGGCCATTATTTTGTCTGTTTCCACGATTGAGGATGTAATAGCATTCACGGTGCTTAAATTCTATATAGATTCTAATCCCATAAAACCTGTATAGCACTGGAGGCCTACGTTTGGGGGTGGGAGGCAGGGGGGAAGGGCACTGATTTCAGTGGGTGATATAGGGACAGATGTATGTCCCTGATGTGTGTATTATCTTTTTGCCTTCTTTGTACAGAATTTTCTGGCTAATTCTAAAGCTGAAGATGATTGTAGAAGGCGATTTAGTGGGAAGCTCACAATTGGCTGTGATCTGAGGTGATGACAACCATTTTTCTGAAAACCAACAACACTTTGAGGGCTGTTAGTCAGCGTTCAAACAAAGCGTTTTTGCTGCCGATTGTAATATGAGTGATTTGTTCGTATTAATTGAAAACTAACCATTGTAGCAGTGTGGTGAGAGCGTTAACAATCCATTGTACCACAACAGATCAAAGGATCCAAGAGCTTTTTGAGATTTATTTATTTTGTGTTTTTAAACATACTGCTCTTCAGAGGAGAGAGCAAGAAAGCGTGCAGGGAGCACAGTGCTGTTGGGAATTTCTAGACAAGGCTGCCAGGGGAAGAGGCCCTGCACTCCCGTCAAGGAAAATGTATTAATAGTAGAATTGTGTCCAAATATGTTAAACTCATCTGAGTATTTAATACAACAAATAGGAAGTTTAAGAACTGGTCACGTAGGAACGGCAGCACTGGGTTGTACCTCTGTCACCCGTTAGATCTGGAAGTCAGGCGACCCCCTCTCGTGATATAATCGGTTATAAAGTGCCTGCGTACTGTAATGTCATTTGGACTCGACATCTGTAAACATTCCAAGAACCGGAGTGTGAAAATTCTACTGTGGATACTTTGCCCTGACAAGTCTGCAGAACCCTCCCGCGGGGGCCTCGTCTAGGAGTTCCTAACAGTTAGATGCTCAAAAGGGATCTCGTGCAAGGCTGTGATTAGTTTAGCCGTGCATTTGAGCTTTTTGCAATGGGTTCTTGGCATTTTTTCTTTTCAGTTTTTGTTTTGTTTCTCGAATATGAAATACTACCTGAAATATATTTGTAATATCTTCGGCTAGTACACAAAAATTGTTGACCCTTTTTTTTTGTTTATTAATTCATTAAAAACTTTCAACAGCTATTGAGTTTGGAGTTTTCAATGTATTATTAATGGATTACAAAATGTCTCTTTTGGATTTTGAACTTTCTAATGAAATGCGCGCACTGGTTAAATACAGGCCAGTATTCAATTGCAAAGACTCATTCCTAACGTCAATTTTAGAGCAGATATGACATGATGCCTGAAGAAAAAATATGCAATGTCAAAGCAAGTCGAACTATTGGGCAAACGGCCTTGATGCGACAAAAACAATTAAAGCAATTTCAATAAATAATGAATAGAAATATTGATGTTGAACAAGCAGCTTTTTTCTCTTAAAGTGGTATCGCCTTGCACACCAGGGTGGAAAATGAACTTGATCTTCATTCAGAAACTTGTTGCAATGCTACCTGGTTATGCTTTCCATGCTTTCTGTTATGGATTCGTTTATCAAGCTTCAAATATATCACTCACTGTAGCTACATTTTTCAAAGAACAGTTTTGTGTTCTACTTGGAGGAAAAAAGTCCAAATTAGGCCTTTTTTTTGCCCTGTTAGTTTCAACAACATTGCCATGAAGATAGAAATCCTGTCGTTTGGGCAATTTACACAAAAACACAGTTTGTGTTCTTGAGGGCCAAGAAAATGCGTGGCGATTACAAAGAGCTCACTTTATCTAAATTTGTGATGAGGTTGAATGAATGGTTTAGCCAGGAAGTGGCGGATGTTCTAGTGAAAGTCATCAACAGCTGCAAGGAGCCACTTTGAAACTTCCCAACTGAATTTCTCTATAAAGGCCACGGACCTCTGGTTGGGTCTTGTGATTGCATCTGATATTGAGATAAAAATAAATCAGGCAGTGATAAAGGTTTTTAGAAAGATTTTAGTGGTACATTATTTGGGAAAGACATACATAGAACATTTCCCCTGATTAAGTGAACAGTATTAAGTTTTCTTCAACAGTAGCAACTTTGATGAAAAACATGTCACACCGCAGTGTACAGCTGTCAAATAAAAATATGAGTTAACCTTATGAAGTACAAGAGGAGTCTTGGGAGAATGGCCTGAAGAGCATGAAAGAAGAGAAGACCATAAGAAAAGAACCGACTAATCATAGCTGACCTATTTTCTGGGTTTGGTCATGTGACGTTTATAAGCAAGCTCCTGAAACTGGGATATTTGTTTCATATACATCACATATCCACATGGAACAATTCATAAACAGTAGAACATTTACAAATGATATTCACGGTGTAGCGCCGATTGCTTGAAGACAGATGGGATAGGCTGCAGCTCGTCCGTAACCCTCGTGATGATAAGCGCTCAGATAATAGATGGATGGATGTCATGAAAAATGCATACACACGGCATAAAACAAACAACGCATTTGAAAATCATGGATATTTTTCTAGAGCTGAAAAACGTGAAAATTGCAAATCCATTGGTGTTTCTGAAAAACGTGAGAATAACAAATATATTTGTGGATCTTAAAAACATGAGAAAATCAAGGATATATTTGTGAAAATGGAAACAAACACGTGGAAATCACTTTTGTATTTGAGAGAATGACTTTGAGACAAATCTCTCCCTCTCCCTCCTACATCTTTTAATAAGGTCTTGTGAAAGGTCAATATCAGGTACGACTTTGAACAGAGTCACTGAAGTGTTTCCTTATTTCGTTTGCCTGGGTTGCCATATCTGTGCCAAGACTCGCTCCTGAGGGGTCACAACACTGAAGTCCATCGTCTTTAATGCACGTAGAGTAGATATGACGTGTTTCCTTAACAACAAAAATACATAAAAGTAGTTAGGTGAAAATAAATTAACTTAACATACACCTCAGATATATATAGGAACAATTCACAAGAATAAACTGTTCAATGATAATAAAATAATAATAAAATACAGATGCGGCGTTAATAGGAACTTGATCTACATTTAGACATTTGGAGATAGGTTACACAAAACATGCTTGCCAATACCGATGATGCATATAACATGCCTTTCCTCAGCATTGATTCACAAATCAACCTTAAATAAATCACTCAATGTAAACTATTATTATTGTTCTACCCTGTATAAGTTAACGGAATGTGGAATATGGATTTATTATTATTAGTTTTAACCTGTAGGTCTTGTTTGTTTCAATGACATTTCCATGAAGGGTGTATGTATCGATCTCTCTCTCTCTCTCTCTCTCTCCTTCGGACATGCCACGAAAGACTTTCCCCGCCTCACGTTTTTTCGGCTGGCGTGCCTTTCAAAAACAAGAGCGAAGCTCATTCAACTTCCTGCCTTCTATCCAATCATAGTAGTTTATTTTGCGTCGCGTCATTCAGCGAAATATGATTGGTTTAACGATTATCTGCCTGTTTTGGACATTTGTATGGCTCCACCAGACCGTTGAACTCATGTCAGTGCTTTTCGTCAAAGTGTGCAGTCGTCTTTTACCTTGATTTTATTTATTTGGGTAAGTCTGCTTTAACAACAATACTTCCAAGCGCTCACAATATCTCTTCTACACGCTTACAACATCTACACTTAGCCAGTATCGTTGAACGGAGATATTTATCATGCTAGCATAATGTTGACAGAAAACAACCATCTTGTCGTGGACGCGTGTGCGTGTTTATTTCCGAAACAGATAAACAGTTAAAAATATTGCTTCTTTCTCCCGACAGGATTAAAAGGAAAGGTCAGCCGAGATGGCACTCGCTAATTTGGGCGTTAAGGCTCTACTTTGCTGGGTAGGTTAACGCCGTCGAGATTTTAATATTTAAACTATTAGGCTTTGACCTAACCTCCTCATGCTACCTTTTCAGGTCAACAATATTATTTTGGCCCACCGAGAAATTAACATCGACGAGTTACAAGATGGGGAGTTCCTGCTTCGTGTTGTTTGCAAGTTGTGAGTACATTTGCAGTAATGTTCATTCGGGACATAGCCGCTGTCATTTACTCTTGTTTTTCTTCCGTTTAATTTCAGGAAAAATGAGCCAAACCCTCCTTTAATTGAAACAGCTGAGGAACGTTTTAAAGCCATTGCAAGATTTGTGGACCGTGAGTTTCTGACACACATTTCTGGGCATGTTTTTTTTCTCTCTCTCAATGCAAAAGTGTTTTTCAGGGGGTCCATTTCACAAAGCAGGTTCAACAAACTCTGAGTCTAATCCTGAACTCAGTTATCTACTTTTTGAAATAGAAAAATCAAAGTTTCCGGTTCCAGAACAGATGTTTTGAATCAGTTTATCATCTGAGTGTCTAAACTGGGGGTGGAAATGTATGGGACACGATTTTTCCAAATTTTAATATGTACTAAACAATTAAATAACCCTTTCCTAATGAACGGTTTCTCCAATTTATACACATTATCTTGGATTCAGCTTTACACTTTGAAAATCATCCGGGCGGGGCCAGCATGACTGTAATCTTGAAGAAGGCGGATATGGAATCATTGAGCCACATCTGACTTTCTGGCATGGAAGCATGCTTGTTTTTCTCCCTTCTGATTCATTTAATTGAACAATAAAAATGGCGTGACCAATACTTAGCGATAGCTGGTCATTTCCATCTTACAAGACTTAAAGACTGTACTCCCAGAGTTTCACCAGCATGTCAAGTGCCCAACGAGGGGAGACAACACTCTCGACCATGTGTACTCGAACATCAAGCACGCATACAGGGCCCTCCCACTCGCCCCCCTCGCCCAGTCAGACCACCTGTCCTTGCAGCTTGCACCTGCGTACACCCCTCTCAGGCGCAGATTCAGGCCCACCACAAAGACTGTGAAAACCTGGCATGACGACACCATGAGTGAATTACAGGACTGCTTTCAAGACACAAACTGGGACCTCTTTGATCATCAGGACCTTGATGTCTACACACATTGTGTACTGGACTACATCAAGTTCTGCATGGATACTGTGTCCCTACACAGGACTATACGGACCTTCCCAAATGCGAAGCCCTGGATGTCCAGCAGGGTTCGCGCTCTCCTCAAGGCCCGGGACGCTGCCTTAAGGTCAGGCGACAAAGCCCAGTACAGGGTGGCTCGTGCTGACCTGAGCAAAGGCATCAAGCTAGCCAAGGCAATCTACAAGGGGAGGCTGGAGGCCCACCTTGCCAGTAACAGACCACGGGAGGTGTGGCAGGGTCTACGGAGCATCACCAACTTCCGTGGCGGCAGCACGACCTCTGTAGACCCGAGTGCATCGCTGGCAGAGGAGCTTAACTGCTTCTTCGCTCGCTTTGACTCGCCCCAACCGTCACACCCCCGCACTTCATGCTCCAACTCCCCCCCACTCATCGTAGAGGAACACGATGTGAGGCGCGCGCTCCTGGCGGTTAACCCCAGGAAAGCTACTGGACCCGACGGAATACCAGGCAAGGTCCTCAGAGCATGTGCCCACCAACTGGCACATGTTTTCTGCAGGATCTTCAACCGCTCCCTGGCTCAAGCAGTCATCCCCTCCTGCTTGAAAACTTCCACCATTATTCCTGTCCCCAAAAAGTCACCAGCCGTCCACCTGAATGACTACCGTCCTGTTGCTCTCACACCAGTCATCATGAAGTGCTTCGAGAGGCTGGTTCTCCAGCACATCAGGGACTGCCTTCCTCCCACTCTGGACCCCTACCAGTTTGCATACCGGGCTAACAGATCCACTGAGGACGCCATCGACACTGCTCTGCATGTTGTGCTGGGCCACCTGGAACAACAGCAGAGCTATGCAAGGATGCTCTTTGTGGACTACAGCTCGGCATTCAACACGATCATCCCAGACATCCTCGTCGCCAAACTGGACATTCTCGGCCTCCCTGCCCTCACACGCATCTGGATTAAGGACTTTCTGACCAACAGACCCCAGACTGTGTTGCTCGGCCCCTACACGTCCTCCACCCGCATGCTGAGCACCGGTTCCCCTCAAGGATGCGTGCTGAGCCCTCTCCTGTACGCCCTCTACACCTACGACTGCAGCCCGGCCCACGGCAACAACACCATCGTCAAGTTTGCTGACGACACAACAGTGGTCGGTCTGATCTCGGAAGGTGACGAGACAGCCTACAGAGAGGAGGTAAAGAGACTGACAGCTTGGTGCAAGGACAACAGACTGCACCTTAACACTGCAAAAACAAAGGAGATTGTCGTCGACTTCAGGAGGAACAAGATGGTGCCGCCCCCCCTCTGCATCGAAGGCGTGTGTGTGGAGAGGGTCCACACGTTCAAGTTCCTGGGAGTACAGATCTCCGATGACCTTTCTTGGAGTCACAACACCACAGCAGTGGTAAAGAAGGTCCGCCAACGTCTGCACTTCCTGAGAGTCCTCAGGAAATTCAACCTGGACAGGGAGCTGCTGCTGGCCTTCTACCACTCGTCCATTGAGAGCCTGCTGACGTACTGTGTCTCCACCTGGTACAGCGGCTGCACTGAGGCGGACAGAGTGAGGCTCCAGAGGACAGTCAAAACAGCGCAAAGGATTATTGGCTGCCCTCTCCCCTCACTATCGGACATCTACACCGCCCGGTGCCTCAGAAGGGCTCTCAACATCGTCAAAGACAATACCCACCCAAACTCACACCTGTTCGACCTGATGCCCTCTGGCAGGCGCTACAGATGCATCAAATCGAGGACCAATAGACTGAGAAACAGTTTCTTCCCGAGAGCCATCTCCATTCTGAACTCTCACACACACACGAGAACACCCTTACCTTGCAGAACAGCATTGTGATGTGTTTTTATATACACTATTCAGTACTAAATTCCATTGCACTCTCTTATTTATTTATCTAATTTATATATTGTCTGTATTATTGTTGTATTGCACTGGAGAGGGGAGCCCTCTAATCTCGTTGCACATTTGAGTACAATGACAATAAAGGGATTTCTAATTCTAATTGGGTGGACCCAGTTCATGAAATTGAGTTTTCCGCATCTTTTTTGCAGCCTTTAGTTTTTACCAAATTTGTACTTGTACTCTTTCTTTGATTCATTATCTGAGCCGCTTCTCCTCACGAGGGTCGCGGGCATGCTGTAGCCTTTCTCAGCCGTTTCGGGCAGAAGGCGAGGTTCACCCCGGATTGGTTGCCAACCAATCGCAGGGCACAGAAAGATGGGAAGTGGAGGGCAGTTTTTTTTTTCACTTACTAGAATTTGAAATATGAATGCGTTTACATGGAGAGTTTGAACACATTTTATAGAATAAGTGCAACACCGCTGCAGTTGCTATATATCTGCTCATTTATGCTAGGAATGGATTTACTATTCATATAATCTGCTTCACCATGTGAGGGAGCCATGATGGGAATGCGTGAACCAACCATGTTGGCAATCACAATTGCAGGCAATTAAATTGAATTAATCTGAAAGTATGTTTGTATGGATGAAAATAATTGTAAAATTTTCAGTTGTACCTTCATATTGGAGACTATGTTTCAATTTCTATTCTCTTATCTGAAAACGCTTATTTACCGCAATACCTTTTTGTTCTATAGGGGATTGCAGATTTAATCCAACCAAAGGCACATCAATATCCTGGGACAACATACGAAATGGAATTAACCTGACTTTGGAAATTGCAAAGGTACATGTGGGGAATGTTTGTTTGCATCCTGTTGGATGTGATGTTGTTATTCTTGCTGTCTTGCATTGTGTTTTGTTTGCGCGGTTTTAAAACTCAACAATGACATGCTTCTATTGTGCAGTATTGTGAATCTTCTGGGCAAAACACAAGGTAATGGGGAATGTCTGACCTGCTCTTTTTATTCACAGGTGCTTTTGTTGCTGGTTTACCATGACATGATGAATGAACGTAGCACCCTTAATACTTTGGACACGGAAGTGGAGGTAAGCAGGCAGAATTATTTTTGTTAAAACACTGGGAATATGATGTGTTAATGTGTTTTTCTTCTCATTCCTTCTGTACCAAAATAATCATATTTACATTCTTGTTTGTCAGAGGGAGATTGCAAATCTGACTCTTACTTTTGTGATGGTGAGCAATGGCAGTGTTTATCTGAGTAATGGCCTTGATGCCTACTTGGCAAAGAAATGTGAGTCTCGCATCCATTTCTGCATTTCTTTGGCATTTGACTTGTGCTTTCAGACGTTGGACCCACTTTGCAGCTGATTCAGATGTTTGTCTTCATCCTTCAGATTTGCCAGTGCCGCATGAAATATTGGGGCGAACGGCGAGCAGCTCTACTTCCAGTGTGTCAACATTCTCTTCACTCACAGATGATGACTCCCCTGTGTTCCATTGTACAAAGAAAATCTCGTTTGTGGATATGCATACCGTGTCGTCATCTTCTGTCAGGTATCACTATCACTGACTTTTATAAATATTTATTTATTGCTGGTGTTGTGCCCAAACCTATGGTGACATAATTGGTGAATTCAATTTTTTTTTCCACCTACAAATGTGTACTTCAGTCCCCATCTGGGTCTCTTATTTTAGACAGCTCCCACTGGTCAACAGCACATTTTCATCGGAGGTGAATATATTTTTGGTGCAGATTTTAAAAAATTCCTCGTGTTACAAGTTCTTAAACCGCTGTTACCACCACTCCTACTAATGTTACTTAAAGAACAAAATTAGCCGGTAGTTGGCTGCGTTTCTGTAAAGTCTGCTTTTCCAATACTAGTACTGACTTCTTTTTGCTGCTTGGAGTGATGTTGCGTTAAATGAGCCTGGGTGTTTGTTGTGTTTCTAAAGCATCTCAAATAGACAAGAGTTGGACCAAAATATTTAATTATGCAAAAAAATAGCCGGACTCTGAACCTGCGATGGATGTTGGTTTACTATCCAGTGTGTCTTTTTTGGTGACTTGAATGAAGATCACAAATGACACAGTTCTAGTTTTTTTTTTTTTTTTTTTAATTTTTATTATTTATTTATTGATAAACTGTTTGTCTATTACACTCAGACTAGGTCCAATTGATCCCAGTGTTCCGTTTTGATTAAAAAAAAAAGGGGCCAATGGCTTTTATGAGCGAATTAGACTTAAAAGATTGTAATTATTATTTTGTTTTTCTTGTTTATTTATTTTCACAGCAAATCTCCTCTTCAGGATATTATGAACACTCCCAAATTCCAGTTGAGGAAGATTCAGCGGGAGATGATCAAAGAGCGAGATCATCGGGATAGACTCGAGCGAGAGATCGCCTGCAAGATTAGCGTCATAGCTCAAAGAGGTGCTGAACTTTTTTTAACTTATTTTAATTCAATTCCACATTGCAGTGTAGTACAATGCAAATTTCAGATTGCAAAGGCCGCAGTATGAAAAAAAAAACATCTGCTTTTTTCCGTTCTTATTTTTTTTTTTCTTTAAATGTTAGTTAGTCGCAAAGAGACCGTGAGTTACATGGTTGCCTTTGCAAAAAAAGTGTACATTTATTTGACATGCTATATGCTTCTTAATCTATCAAATACGGTAGTCTATATCTTGTTTGAAAATAAAATGGATTGCGTTCAATAAAAAAACATATTCCCAACTATAAATTATAAGTATCGTATATAAAATATTTACTCAAGTGTTTATTTAATGCTTTTTTAAGAACTTTTTTTCGAGCTATAATCTCAATACAGTGATTATTTTGGCTGACTGTTACCATGCAAAATCTAATACTGCACCATGCCTTTGTCAGAATAAATTGTCCATAGGTGTGAGTCTTAATGGTTGAGTACAGTTCAATGTCAGCTGGTCTCGGCTCCCGTTTACATAGGCCCGTCGTTGGAATTAGATGCCAAAGAAGGACAAGTGACAAAGAAAATGAAAGAGTAAGTGCACATGGAGTCTAATGCATGCTTTCCCTTTCATCATGTTTTTTTTGTCACTTTTTTTCCCCCTTAGAATCTCATGTTAACCAATTGCAGTATCGCCTGGACAAGATGAAAAGGGAGCAGAGTGACCAAGAGCTTACTACCAGGGAACAAATCAATGAACTTGAGACAAAGAATAACTCGTAAGACCAGCTTCCCTCACTCAATGTCATTATAATCCCGGTACAGAATCGTAGTGAATGAGATGCTTGGTTACTTTATTTTTTTAAACAATGGTCTTGTTTGTAAAAGTATTATTTTCACAAGGTGATATTTTCATGTTTCTGCCCAAAATGCTCTACTGTAATTGATCAACAACATGCTGTAATTGTAATTTATAGAATGCTTAACAAATGTATTAGACCAGCTGTTCTAAAAATGACAAGATCACCCGGCATCATGAGTTGATAATCACTAAAAACCAAAATATCTGTTCAGGAGGGCAATTAAATGACATCTGACATCTTGATATTGACATGTTGGTTATGAATTCCCTCGTGTAGTTTACGTGCCCTGTGATTGGCTGTTGACCTGTACAAGGTGTGCCCCACCCAATGATCAGGCCACAGTTTCTGACTAATATATCCAGAATTCTGAGCAATGACAAAGATTTCATACTTTTTTACTGCCACTATCCACGTAAGCCCTGTAATGTAAAGAGACAAGTTATTTTCATGATCGATATTTGTCTTCCCCCAAAACGGTACTTAACTGGGTTGTTACTCACTATTCGTACTTTTGTTTCTTTTAGATTACGACTGCGACTCGGTGCAATTCTGAAAGAAAACAAAGACTGTAAAAGTAACTTTTCACTGATGGACCGAAAAGTGAATGAACTTGAAGACGAGAACGGTGTCCTCTCTTCTCAGGTATGAACACTTGGTCAAAGCTCCTCAGAGACACTGTTCATTCAGTCTCAAGACACATTTTTGTTCAATTCTAAAGTGTGCACTTAAATATTGCTCTTGGAATAAAAATACCATTGAAAAGTAAAATAATCTACTATTTAAATGTTTTTAAAATGAATGAAGATCACACATTTGTGTTTTCCTCAAAGTGCCCCGGTGAGCTCTTGTTTTTTTTTTTTTTTTTTTTTTTAAGGCTTTTTAGATATTAAATTCAAACTCGACAGCTACCCCCAGGTCTTCCTGAGTGAGTGATTTTTTTTTTTGACCAGTTAGTGCATTCTCCAACTCCAAATAAAGATATTATCTTTAGTCAGTTTGTTTTTCCCCGTACTGCTCCTCTGTTTGGCTCTCATTAGATTCTACAGTTGATCATAAGGTGGTAGGCGGTCTATGCATATGATACACACAGGACTTTGTTACTATGTGATACATTTCCTCAGGTGCGTGCAGTCCAGACGCAGCTGTCCGTATGTCAAGCTGAACTTGGCAGGCTGAGCAAAACTCAAGCATCTGGTCAAGAGGAGTGGAGATCCAAAATGGACGACCTACACTCTGAACTCAATCAAGCCAATGCACAAAAGGTGAGAGTGTGAATCCTCCATTGCCTGGCAATTAGATTCTGAATCAATTTATGATTCAAGATCTTGAATGCATTATGAATTAAATGTTATGTTAAACTGTTACATGTTGATGTTGTATTAGCGTGGTACGTGTTAATTTGCATATACGTGTGAGTTAGGCTGATGTGATATGCCTTAATGTGTCCATTGCTACTCAGTTGCTATGGTCCTTTTATGCTCTGGTCTTTTATGATGTCAGATAGGCTTGATTCCTTGAGTATTTAAGAGCAAGTTATTCAGAGACACATCGTCAGTACGTCAAGCTTTCTTCTTGTCAGGATGTCAGCCATTTTCCATGTGTTCTGTTAGAGTATGTAAATAGTTTGTGTAT
The DNA here is from genome assembly GCF_059441095.1 of Idiotropiscis lumnitzeri. Lineage (NCBI taxonomy): Eukaryota > Metazoa > Chordata > Actinopteri > Syngnathiformes > Syngnathidae > Idiotropiscis > Idiotropiscis lumnitzeri. Next base: position 14,543,405 of record NC_142397.1, on the reverse strand, counting down.
TTCTAATCATGTTTTTATGCACTATTTGTATCAGTAATAATTGCACACACACACACACACAGACAGACACATCATTGCTTCAGCACACATGCGCACAACTGCCACACCCACACGCTTGTTTAAGTTTCACTTTCCTCAAGTTTCGTTTTCCTCTGAATAAAAAGTCCAAGAGGTTGGGCGGAAAAGTTAGTGAGAGTGCGGGAGATTGAACTGGCAAGACGTCTACTTCACCTCCTAGCTTCTCCTCCCATCCCGATGGAAAAAAGACAAAACCTTCCCTGGTTATTCCTCTGGTTCTATGCATTTAATTCAGTCTAAGAAGGCGTCAGGACCCTTTCAAACCTGACAGTTCTGAATCCAGGCCGGCTTGTTATTACTTGGAATTTTGTATATAAAGACTTTAACGTCGCCACCTCCGTCTCCTGTCTGCTTTTGGGTCCAAACCCCACTCCTCACGTGACATTGGCAAAATGGTAGGTATAATAATTCTCAATATTACAGATTTCATTTTAATATTTTCATCCTCTTATTAGTACATTTATATTCTTGTGCACATACATTTTGGCAACAATCAGTCACGCTTAAGCACGATAGACAAGAAAACCAGTCCAACCAGTTTACGTCAGTAGTGATTATGTAAATGGGTCAGAAATCCAACATGCAAGTATTTATTATTGTTTTGATACTTAATCGGCTTAAAGGTTTTCACAAAATCAGTTACTGTTGATTTGTATTTTTAATGTTCATACAGTAGCAGAAGTTTGTTTACTGCTTAATAGAATGAAGTCAAATTTAATTGTCTGTTGCTTAAAAAACACTAGTCGCATAGTACTTTTTAAATCGCAATTGCCTTATTTAGTGAATAAATGTAAAAATTGTATTCGTTTCCAAAATCATTCAGCCTTAATCACAGTTGCAGTTGTAAACTGAGGTAACATTACCCCAATTTACAAACGCGCGTCCTTCATGGTTGTTCCTAAAGTATGCTAATGCAGTAGAATAGTCAAAATTCCAGACTATTTGTTTCAAGAACACATCTAGGCCATGAATATAAAACTATCGTATTCAATTAATAACTATAAATGAGGTGGTCACTGGAAATGAAGAAAATAGGTTCTGTGACCCACTTTAAATCTTCCAACAACCGCTCAGTTGAGGATCACGGATTTAGTTGACAACTTTGATGTAAATGTTTTGTTTTATTACAGGAGCTCCAGACTGAACAAATTGAGATCCTCCAGGTGTTAGAATAATATTATGAGGTTATTATACATTTGCCGTGATGCAGCTTATTTTAATATGAAGTGCATATAACATGTTGCAGTTTAATAGAGTGAACTATGCTTGAGTGTTTACAGTGTGAGTGTGGCAGGGCGGTGGCACTTCTGAAGAAGTGCCGATGAAGTAAACACCGTGATGAGCCCTGATAGGAAGGAGTTGGCCCCAAAGTCTGACGCAAACAACATCGTGCTGGGTCCTGATAGAAGATGTTGACGTCAAAGTCAGCTGCAGTCAGCTGCGACCCATGGCGACACGCCAATGATAAACCGGACTAAACCAGCCTTTGAGAAGACGAACTGTACCACCCTTGAGTGTAATCTAATTTCTTGAAGTGTAATCTGATTTCCCGATGTTATAAAAGGGAATGTGTGAAAAGCATCGGGGAACAGGGGGGGAGATAAAGTTGTCAAATAAACTTTGTTCACCTTTCTGTCTCCACTTGAGCTGTCTGTCTCTCCTTTTAGCTTACGAACACTATATGTCAAATTGGCGAACCTGACACCAGGGGAAGATTTCATGTTTAGAAGATGAAATTAGAGCAGCCACAAAGCATGATGTTGGCGAAAATATGGGGCCTGTAATTGAGGTAAATCAAGTATTGTATCATGTCAGGTTATTCATATTTAATTTGTGGTCAGTTAAGAATTCAGCCTGAGGCGAGAAATTGGAAACTCAAAGAAAAGCTTAAGTGTGTGCGTGTGTGCTAAAGCAATAATGTGAGTGTCTGTGTGTGTGGGGGGGGGGGGGGGTGTGTGTGTGCGCAATTGTCACTGATACAAATAGTGTATAAAAACATGATTAGAAATACACAAAATGATTACATAACGTTACATGAAGTTATTGTGATCTTCATCTTATCTTACAGCAAGAAATCACCCAACTGAAAGAACTCCTGGAGCCACAAAACCTGCACATTGAAGATATTGTTCGAGCCAAGGATTGCGTTGCTAAAGAGCTGCAAAAGGAAATTGCTGAGCAGAGAGCAGCACTTCAGAAAGAGATTGATCATCTTCGATTTCAACTTGAGCAAGCGGAGCAGCAGAAAGCTCTGCAGATTGGTGAACTACAGAAGCATGCTGCTTTACAGCAAGAATTGAACACCCTCCGAGAAACTAGTAGAGAGAAGGAGTACCTTCTTAATCAGACCAAAGAAAAAGTGAAAAATCTGAAGCTCTCCCTGGAAATAATAGAGCGGCAGGTGAACGCCACTGGTATGGAGCTCAAATTGCTTCAAGTGGAATTGGAAAAGGCTCAACAGAAGGAAAAAAACACCCATTTGGAGTCTCAGGTTGGTTTTGTATGACATTCATTGTTCTGTGTCGTTTGTTGTGCAAGTTTAAGGCTGAACACTTAATTTGGACGGCTCCACAGTCGTGTGGCGCCTTCTAGAGGGAGCGGGGGAAAAGAATGACACTGGCTGAGCGCACCACACCTTCAGTGTAATGTGTCCCTGTGACAATTAGGTCGCCGCGCAATTTCAATGTGGTGGAAAAAGAATGTCATTTTTTGATTCCTTAAAGCAGCAGTGAAAGCTCTTGATCACACTCTGACGTGGTTCTCTGCCACGTAATCAATTTGTTGTGACTAATATGAATTCACTTTGCCCTGGTTCCTGCAGTAACCCAGGCTCATGAAGTCATTTTTTGCAGTCACTGTTTGCTCAAATGACTCATAATAATTTGGTAGTGCGTTAAGATGCTTTGTCGATACAATCTTTAGTGTATCTTCACAAGTTCCAACATACAAAACCCATTCCATGGCCATGACGATACTGTTGTTTTAAAGATTACCAAGGCTTGTTGGACCTTTCTCTGCCACATAAATTACATCCCTGAGTGGCACTGGGCCTCAACTTTTGTTTTTTTACGTCACATCATTGTTCTGTAAAAATAAAACTAAGTTCAATTCATGCAACCAACTCAGTGTCCTTCTGGGTACTTCAACCAACCATGTTCTAATTCTGTTACTCTATTCATTTTTTTCCACTTGCAAATCTGACTATGGCACCTTTCTCACTTGCCCTATCATTTGGAATTGATTTATTATAAGCAATCCTACATGCACCAGTGTCACATAAAAAAGGGTAGTAATTGGTGAACCATTTACCAATACGGTTATTCCAGCTCAGTTATTTAATCAAAGACCAATATCTCTTGTAAATTTAGGGGGACCTCTTCATCTGGAAACTCTCATGGCAATCTCCTGCTATATGGCCTTCTTTACCTCAACGCCAACAGCCTGATGTATTTCGCCTGTTTGCTCCTCTTCTTCCTCCTCTCTGTCGTCTGTTCTCTCTCTTGAGTCTGCATGTAAAGCATTCTTCAACTGCTATTGAAATGGCCCATTTACATTGCCATTTTCCTGTAGCCCGCTATGATTTTTAAACGCAGCTGCCATTCTGACTTTGTATTGCTCAAAAGTGTCATCATCCTTTTGTTTCGCTCTTCCCATTTTTCTTTTTGGGTGTTTTTCTTTGTCTTTCCTTATCTTAAGATAAGATAAGATTCCCTTTATTAGTCCCACAATGGGGAAATTCGAGATTCGAACCCAGGCCTCCTGGGGAGACTGGGACTGAACGCGGCGCCTTAGACCACTCGGCCATCCTGACTCATCTTTCTAAACCAGTGTAGGCGTCTGGATTCAATCTTTTCATAGAGCGCGCACAGGCTATTTTTCTATCTCTTTTCTTTGAGCCTATCCTGTTCTAAAAGTTAGTTTATTTTGTTTTCAAATTGGAATAAATGTCCTTTCCCCTGTATTGATTTCTTTTTGTAAATTTTTTAATTATTTTCCTCAATAAGATCTTATCACTCCTAAGTAGCCTTTCGTTGGTTACTAATCATTGATTCAATTTTCTCATTACTTCATCAATCCTTTAGCACAATTCCAACCACTTTTATCACTCCCCCTGACATTTAGACACTCAGACATATACACGGGCCCACAAAACGACACACACAGTTCTCAACACTGAACAACTACAAACAACCATAACATGTTAGTAACTTTTTATTAGTGTTTGCTTGCTCTTATTGGCACCAACTGAGGCACAACATCGATATACCCACCAAGACATCGTGGACATAGGATATCAATGCGAAATAACCATCACAGAGGAATTTTGCTATGATTGCAAAATTCCGGACGAACTGGCGAGGCCGCCCGGCTCACCGTGGCTTGTCATCGGGACCGGGAGGCGGCGCAAGCGACGCAGAGAGAGGAAGCAGAAGCGGAGCTGCAGGTCCGGTGTCTTGCAACGGCTGCGACGGCAGCCCCATAGGCAACCACTGCCGAGTCTGTACCTCACCAACACCAGATCCGTGGTCCACAAAATCGACGACCTGGGATTACAAATCCTGGGAAACCGCTATGTGCGAGACAGGAGTGTGATCGTCGTCACGGAATCCTGGCTGCACGCAGACGTCCCCGACGCTAGCATCCAGCTGGCCGGGCGCTCGCTACATCGCGCGGATCGGACGAGGGACACCGGTAAGAGAAGGGGCGGGGGGCTCTGTGTTTACGTGCATGAGAACTGGTGCGGCGATAGCACGATCGTCGAGAAACACTCTTCCCCCGACATCGAGTCCATGTCCGTCAAATGCCGGTCTTATTTCCTCCCGAGGGAGCCCGACATCGAGTTCATGTCCGTCAAATGCCGGTCTTATTTCCTCCCGAGGGACCTAACGGTAGTGATTGTCACAGCTGTTTACATCCCTCCCGACGCTAGCACTAGCACGGCGCTGTCGCTACTCGCGTGCGTCATCAATAAACATCAGCGGGCCCACCCTGATGGCGTTCACATAGTAGCGGGAGACTTTAATAAGGCCAATCTCAAGACTGTACTCCCAGAGTTTCACCAGCATGTCAAGTGCCCAACGAGGGGAGACAACACTCTTGACCATGTGTACTCGAACATCAAGCACGCATACAGGGCTCTCCCACTCGCCCCCCTCGCCCCGTCAGACCACCTGTCCTTGCAGCTTGCACCTGCGTACACCCCTCTCAGGCGCAGATTCAGGCCCACCACAAAGACTGTGAAAACCTGGCGTGACGACGCCATGAGTGAATTACAGGACTGCTTTCAAGACACAAACTGGGACCTCTTTGATCATCAGGACCTTGATGTCTACACACATTGTGTACTGGACTACATCAAGTTCTGCATGGATACTGTGTCCCTACACAGGACTATACGGACCTTCCCAAATGCGAAGCCCTGGATGTCCAGCAGGGTTCGCGCTCTCCTCAAGGCCCGGGACGCTGCCTTCAGGTCAGGCGACAAAGCCCAGTACAGGGTGGCTCGTGCTGACCTGAGCAAAAGCATCAAGCTAGCCAAGGCAATCTACAAGGGGAGGCTGGAGGCCCACCTTGCCAGTAACAGACCACGGGAGGTGTGGCAGGGTCTAGGAGCATCACCAACTTCCGTGGCAGCAGCACGACCTCTGTAGACCCGAGTGCATCGCTGGCAGAGGAGCTGAACTGCTTCTTCGCTCGCTTTGACTCGCCCCCAACCATCACACCCCCGCACTTCATAGCAGACATTCATAATAAGCATGCAAATATACACAGTATAAACGTATCTAGTGTAAGGAAACACTCCTAATGCCTGTACATTATACAGAGGGGGAAACACTGTAATGATAAAAACTACTGAATGATTGAAGATACTGCAATGATAAAGATATTACAATGATAAAGTACTGTAATGGTGAGAGTGCTGAAATGACAGGAAAGTACTGCAATGATAAAAGTACTGTAATGTTAAAAGTACTGTAATAGTACAAGTACTGCAACGATAGAAAAATACTGCAATGATGAAGGTATTGTAACAGTAAAAGTACCGCAATGATAGGAAATACTGCAATTTTAAAAGTACTGCAATGATAAAAGTACTGTAATAGTGAACATCCTGCAGTGGTGGAAGTACTGTAATAAGAATACTGTAATGGTAAACAAAATACATCGTTGGTCAATATTTAAGTTCACCCTTGGCTGAAAGAACAGTAGTAGTTTATATTGCATCCTAGGACTGCACAATTGCACTAATGCCCTCCCGTTTGTAGGCCTGACCCAATGATCTTGTTAAAAAGTCTGACAGCAGTCGGCAGGAAGGAGCGGCGAAATCTCTCTTTGGTACAGCGAGGGTGTAAAAGTCTGTCACTGAAGGAGCTGTACAGTGTTCTCAGAGTGTCATTGAGTGGGTGGGCTGGTTTTTCCAGCATTGATGACAGTTTTGCCGTCATCCTCCTGCCCCCCACTGAGTCCACAGAGTCCAGGGAGCAGCCCAGGACAAAGCTGGCCCTCCTCACTAGTTTGTCCAGTCTCATTTTGTCCCGGCCCGAGATGCCACCTGCCCAGGAGACCACTCCATAGAAGATGACCGGTGAAACCACCGAGTCATAGACGTTCCTGAGGAGTGTTCCCCGAACGCCAAAGGACCTCAGCCTCCTGAGTAGGAAGAGTTTGCTCTGACCCTTCCTATAGAGAGCATCTGTGTTGTCGCTCCAGTCCAGTTTATTGTTCAGATGAACACCCAGGTACTTGTAAGTTGAGACCCTCTCAACGTCTGTTCCCTGGATATTCACTGGTGCAGGTGGAGAGTGCCGACGCTTGCGGAAATCCACCACCAGCTCTTTGGATTTCCCTGCGTTGATTTGGAGGCGGTTCTGCTGACACCAGTCCACAAACCCCTGCGTAACCCCTCTGTACTCCCGATCGTCATCGTCAGTGATGAGGCCGACAATCGCAGAGTCATCAGAGAACTTCTGCAGGTGACAGGTTGTGGAATTGTATTTGTAATCCGAGGTGTAGAGGGTGAACAGGAAGGGAGCCAGCACAGTTCCCTGCGGCGCTCCCGTGCTGCAGAGGAGCACGTCAGACACACAGTCCTGTGTCCTCACGTACTGTGGCCGGTTTGTGAGGTAGTCGTGAATCCATGTGATGAGGTGGTGGGACACTCCCGCCTGCTCCAGCTTGTCTCCCAATAAGGCGGGCTGGATGGTGTTGAAAGCACTTGAGAAATCAAAGAACATGATCCTCACCGTGCCCCCCGCCTTCTCCAGGTGGGAGAGTGAAGTGTGGAGCAGGTAGATGATGGCATCATCCACACTGATGCCAGGCTGGTATGCAAACTGGAGTGGGTCCATTGAGGAGCTGACCAGGGGGCGCAGATGGACGAGGACCAGTCTCTCCAGGGTCTTCATCAGATGAGACGTCAGCGCCACTGGTCTGAAGTTGTTGAGCTCCTTCGGATGGGGTGTCTTTGGAACCGGAACCAGGCAGGATGTTTTCCACAGCTGGGGGACTCTGCCCAGCTTCAAGCTCAGGTTTAACATGTGCTGGACGATTCCGCACAGCTGGTCTGCGCAGGATTTGAGGAGCTGGGAGCTGATCCCATCTGGGCCCGCCGCCTTCCTCGCCTTCATCTTCCTCAGCTGGTTCTTCACCTGAGATGTTGTGAGGAACAAGGCTGAGCAGGCGGAAGTGGTGGTCGTCTGATGAGGCTGGGAACTGGAGCCTGTGGAGAGAGAGAGGGGCGAGAGAGGGGGAGAGAGGGTCTCGTTCGCAGTGGCGGGAGGGGTTGGTGGGGGCTGCATCAGGGAAGCCTGAGCGGGGTTAGGCATTTGATCAAACCTATTGAAAAATAGGTTAAACTCATTTGCCCACTGAAGCCCCCCCCCCTTTCTGGGTCTTACCTGGTTGTCCGTGGCCTGAGATGGTCTTCAGGCCCCTCCAGACATCCCTGGCATTGTTCCGCTGCAGTTGTTCTTCCATCCGCATCCTGTAGGACTTTTTCCCCTCTCGGATCCTCCTTCTCAGCTGACGCTGCACTCTCTTCAGCTCGTCCTTGTCGCCTGAAACAAAAGCCCTCTTTTTCTCCTTCAGGAGACCTTTAATGTCCGGTGTGATCCAGGGTTTGTTGTTGGAGAAACATCTTACAGTCCTGGTGGGAATGGTGTTCTCCATGCAGAAGTTAATATAGTCTGTAACTGTGTCTGTTAAACCATTAGTGTCCTCACCGTGAGCTTCACTGAATACCTCCCACGCAGTTGTGTTGAAACAGTCCTTCAAGGCCTCCTCGGCTTCTCCGGACCATCGCTGAACTGTGCGTGTCACAGCTGGCTGCCTGCGGACGAGAGGTTTGTACACAGGCAGGAGAGCAACCAAGTTGTGGTCAGCTTTGCCCAACGGGGGGAGGGGCAGTGACGTGTACGCCTCCTTGGTGTTGGCATAGAAAAGGTCCAGTATTTTATTGTCTCTGGTGTGGCAGGTTACATATTGTGTAAATGAAGGCAGAGAAGAGGAAGGAGAAGCATAATTGAAGTCACCAGAGATAAGGAACAAGGCATTTGGGTGCTGTGTTTGTAGCCTGCTCACAGCTGCAGTCAGTACATCACAGGCTGTCTCACCGTTAGCAGAGGGTGGCACATACGCCGCCACCGCGATCACGTGACTGAACTCTCGCGGTAAGTAGACCGGACGCATGCTAACAGCTATCATCTCAATGTCCCGACTGCAGAGTTGTTCCTTAACAGTTTTGTGCCCAGGGTTACACCATCTATCATTAACAAACACAGCCAGCCCTCCCCCTTTCCTCTTACCGCTCTCCAGTGTCCTGTCCGCACGTAGTATTTGGAAGCCGTCCAATTCCACGACGGCCTCCGGCGTTAGCTCTGTTAGCCACGAATCCGTGAACACCAGCAAGCTAGCCTCCCGGACAATCCTCTCGTGCCGGGTTAGCGCTGTTAGCTCGTCCATTTTGTTGGGGAGGGATCGAACATTCCCCATGATAACGGACGGGAGGACGGGATGGTATCGTCTCCTCCTTGCCTGCCGTTTAGCCCCCGCACGACATCCCCGTCTCTTCCTCCTCAGCTCGCGGGGGATATCGGGTCTCGCTCCGGGAGCCCACGCGGGGTTAGCACGGAGTGCGAACAGCTGATCTCTTGTGTACACGATCGATCCGTAGCTCAGAGTTTCGTCTCCGGACACGATCGCGCAAAAAACAGCCCCCAACAGCAGTAAAACCACCGCAAGTTGGATGTCCATTGCTGAGATGGGGTAAAGTAAAATAAAAAAGGGTAAAGAGAAAAACACACGAAAAAAGCTCAATAGTGAGCCACGCTGCTGTAAACAGGCAGCCACTCGCGCGGCGCCGGAACCGGAAGTCACATACATACACGCAGCACATTGAGGTGAGCGCATTTTAGATTTATCTCTCTTTTCGGGGGTTTTCTTTGTCTTATCGATGCAGTCCCGTCTGATCTAATCGTCATTCTATATGGCGTTACCTGATAATGTGGAGGTGGGGGTAGGTAACTCAGAATACAAGGGGGCAGTTGCACCCTCCCTTCTTTACCTTCTTCAACCACTTTCTTTGTCATTCTCAATACTGGTCCTGTTTCATCATCCTCCTTTCTATGGAACATTAATTGTTCCTTTCTCTTTTCTACACATTCTCCAGCTTTCTTTTCACATTCCTTTTCTTTTCTTATTGAACTTCCAATCTCTACATTGCAGCGTATCCCTGGGTTTTATTTTACTACCTAATGTCCCCATTTTAGAAAATTTGGACCAGTTTGTCAACACCTAGGGTGTTCTAAAAACTGGTTTCTCATCAGTAGGACAGCAACTCAAATTTCTTGTTTATAACCCTACTGTATTACATGGGATAAAATACCAAATGGTATTTGTAATCCCCAACCACACCATTCGCTCACTTTGCATACAGTTTTTCGCAAACATTCACAAGCAAAATGTACATTGCACTTCCACTGATGTTGTGTGTTTTCTTTCCCGTTCCTTTCTTCAGCTTTCTTTTTTCCGTCAACGCACTTCTCACTGCTTCGAAATTCGCCGGATCTTTCAGACATGGCTTGAAGTCATATTTCTTCACTCTCCAGAAATTGGCAACAATCCGGGTCCTACCCATTCATAAACTTCACATCTGGGTTTGCTTTCAACTCTTTGGCCGCGTTTTGACCCATTTTCCATTGTTGTCTGAAGTCCGCTATCTTTACTCACGCTCACACAATCGCACACGCACGCACACACGCTCTTTCACACTCAATCACCCCCTCCCTTTCTTTAGAGTCTCATTCACCGCACACATACACTTCTCAGTCAAACGAGCTTGTTGGCCAAAGAAATTCAAAATAAAAATAAAAATAATAAAAACCACTGAAAATAATGCCTCACTATTCCCTAAATTTAATGTGAAATTGTGAGTAGACCTTCTCGAGTTTTTTTCCGTAGAGAGGAACGTTTAATTTGCTTGGAAACCCTGTTTCCCTTCTCTAGGCTGTCTTATCTGTTTTCTCTATAATTTGCTCAGTTTCTCAACGCGTTATGGCCCAATTCGCTACCAATTTTATTTTTTCTTTCGACACCGAGGAACACTACTCAATGTGTTCACCGTGCTATCCGTAGGGGAGACCCAGTCTCTCAATGAGTTATGGCCTAATTCGCTACCGATTCTTTTTTTTTTTATATAACTCCTTGGACTAGCACGATGCAGTTTATTTTAACCGTACTGTCTAAACGGTTGAGGCCCGGCCTCTGCGCGCGCTGTCTCACACACCTCTTTCACTCCCCTTCCAATTGTTTTAACATTTTAAAAATTTAAAATGGTGGTACAAAATAATTTGAAAAACAATACCTGGTTTCCTCTGGATCAGCCTTGTCCGATAGGGAACCGACATCCGGGCAGACGGCCGGAGCAGGAGCTCGGAGGCCCGCTTTCTCAAATGGTGAAGCGCTGACGTCAGATTCGGTGGCCCCCGAAATATCCAGCGACGAGCGTCTGTCCGGGTGTGGCTCCCGGGTGATCGGCACCAAATAAATGTCAGGTTTAAAATGCCCTGACGCCTTTTTTAGACTGAATTAACTTATTAAAGGTGGCAGAAAACCAGAGCAAACCAGTTACAGTTTTGTTTTTGACCGTTCGCGAAGGGGAGAGGGAGCCAGGCGGGAACAAGCGTCTTGCCAGTTCAATCCCGCACACTCTCCCTCTGACTTCCTCACAACCCAAGCAGATAATGGGCGTCTGTCTTCCGGGGAGACAGGAAAGCATAAGTAACTAATGATCTGAAATTATAGCAGGCAGGAAGCATCAATCACAGTGGTCAGTTCAGAATTCAGCCTGAGGCGAGGAATTCGAAACTCAAAGAAAAGCTTAAGTGTGTGCGTGTGTGCTAAAGCAATAATGTGAGTGTCTGTGTGTGTGTGCGCAATTGTCACTGATACAAATAGTGTATAAAAACATGATTAGAAATACACAAAATGATTACATAACGTTACATGAAGTTATTGTGATCTTCATCTTTTCTTACAGAAAGAAATCACCCAACTTAAAGAACTCCTGGAGCAACAAAACCTGCACATTGAAGATATTGTTCGAGCCAAGGATTGCGTTGCTAAAGAGCTGCAAAAGGAAATTGCTGAGCAGAGAGCAGCACTTCAGAAAGAGATTGATCATCTTAAATTTCAACTTGAGCAAGCGGAGCAGCAGAAAGCTCTGCAGATTGGTGAACTACAGAAGCATATTGCTGCTTTACAGCAAGAATTGGACACCCTTAGAGAAACTAGTGGAGAGAAGGAGTACCTTCTTAATCAGACCAAAGAAAAAGTGAAAAATCTTATCCATTTGATGAATTAGGTATTACTTTAAACAAAATGGGACAGGCTGTTAATGGTAACCATTTCAACTCGAGGACACACTGCTCAATACATGCATTTCTGTGACCGGCCATTATTTTGTCTGTTTCCACTATTGAGGATGTAATAGCATTCACGGTGCTTAAATTCTATATAGATTCTAATCCCATAAAACCTGTATAGCACTGGAGGCCTACGTTTGGGGGTGGGAGGCAGGGGGGAAGGGCACTGATTTCAGTGGGTGATATAGGGACAGATGTATGTCCCTGATGTGTGTATTATCTTTTTGCCTTCTTTGTACAGAATTTTCTGGCTAATTCTAAAGCTGAAGATGATTGTAGAAAGCCAACAACACTTTGAGGGCTGTTAAACAGTGTTCAAACAAAGCTTTTTTGCTGCCGATTGTAATATGAGTGATTTGTTCGTATTAATTGAAAACTAACCATTGTAGCAGGCCTCGTCTAAGGAGTTCCGAACAGTTAGATGCTCGAAAGGGATCTCGTGCAAGGTTGTGATTAGTTTAGCCAAGCGTTTGAGCTTTTTGCACTGGGTTCTTGCCATTTTACTTTTCAGTTTTTGTTTTGTTTCTCGAATATGAAATACTACCTGAAATATATTTGTAATATCTTCGGCTCGTACAAAAAAATTGTTGACCCTTTTTTTTTGTTTATTAATTCATTAAAACTTTCAACAGCTATTGAGTTTGGAGTTTTCAATGTATTATTAATACATTACAAAATGTCTCTTTTGGATTTTGAAATTTCCAAGGAAATGCGCGCACTGGTTAAATACAGGCCAGTTGTCAATTGCCAAGGCTCATTCCTAACGTCCATTTTAGAGCAGATATGACATGATGCCTGAAGAAAAAATATGCAATGTTCAAAGCAAGTCGAACTATTGGGCAAACGGCCTTGATGCGACAAAAACAATGAAAGCAATTTCAATAAATAATGAATAGAAATATTGATGTTGAACAAGCAGCTTTTTTGTCTTAAAGTGGTATCGCCTTGCACACCAGGGTGGAAAATGAACTTGATCTTCATTCAGAAACTTGTTGCAATGCTACCTGGTTATGCTTTCCATGCTTTCTGTTATGGATTCGTTTATCAAGCTTCAAATATATCACTCACTGTAGCAACATTTTTCAATTAACAGTTTTGTGTTCTACTTGGAGGAAAAAAAAATCCAAATTAGGCCCTTTTTTGCCTTGTTAGTTTCAACAACATTCCCATGAAGATGGAAATCCTGTCGTTTGGGCAACTTACACAAAAACACAGTTTGTGTTCTTGAAGGCCAAGAAAATGCGTGTCGATTACAAAGATCTCACTTTATCTAAATTTGTGATGAGGTTGAATGAATGGTTTAGCCAGGAAGTGGCGGATGTTCCAGTGAAAGTCATCAACAGCTGCAAGGAGCCACTTTGAAACTTCTCAACTGAATTTCTCTATAAAGGCCACGGACCTCTGGTTGGGTCTTGTGATTGCATCTGATATTGAGATAAAGCACAAAAATCAGGCAGTGATAAAGGTTTTTAGGAAGATTTAGTGGTACATTATTTGGGAAAGACATACATAGAACATTTCCCCTGATTAAGTGAACAGTATTAAGTTTTCTTCAACAGTAGCAACTTTGATGAAAAACATGTCACACCGCAGTGTACAGCTGTCAAGTAAAAATAAGAGTTAACCTTATGAAGTACAAGAGAAGCTTTGGGAGAATGGCCTGAAGAGCATGAAAGAAGAGAAGACCATAAGAAAAGAACCGACTAATCATAGCTGACCTATTTTCTGGGTTTGGTCATGTGACGTTTATAAGCAAGCTCCTGAAACTGGGATATTTGTTTCATATACATCACATATCCACATGGAACAATTCATAAACAGTAGAACATTTACAAATGATATTCACGGTGTAGCGCCGATTGCTTGAAGACAGATGGGATAGGCTGCAGCTCGTCCGTAACCCTCGTGATGATAAGCGCTCAGATAATAGATGGATGGATGTCATGAAAAATGCATACACACGGCATAAAACAAACAACGCATTTGAAAATCATGGATATTTTTGTAGAGCTGAAAAACGTGAAAATTGCAAATCCATTGGTGTTTCTGAAAAACGTGAGAATTACAAATATATTTGTGGATCTTAAAAACATGAGAAAATCAAGGATATATTTGTGAAAATGGAAACAAACACGTGGAAATCACTTTTGTATTTGAGAGAATGACTTTGAGACAAATCTCTCCTTCTCCCTCCTACATCTTTTAATAAGGTCTTGTGAAAGGTCAATATCAGGTACGACTTTGAACAGAGTCACTGAAGTGTTTCCTTATTTCGTTTGCCTGGGTTGCCATATCTGTGCCAAGACTCGCTCCTGAGGGGTCACAACACTGAAGTCCATCGTCTTTAATGCACGTAGAGTACATATGACGTGTTTCCTTAACAACAAAAATACATAAAAGTAGTTAGGTAAAAATAAATTAACTTAACATACACCTCAGTGATATATAGGAACAATTCACAAGAATAAACTGTTCAATGATAATAAAATAATAATAAAATACAGATGTGGCGTTAATAGGAACTTGATCTACATTTAGACATTTGGAGATAGGTTACACAAAACATGCTTGCCAATACCGATGATGCATATAGTATGCCTTTCCTCAGCATAGATTAACAAATCAACCTTAAATAAATCACTCAATGTAAACTATTAGTATTGTTCTACCCTGTATAAGTTAACGGAATATGGAATATGGATTTAATATGATTAGTTTTAACCTGTAGGTCTTGTTTGTTTCAATGACATTTCCATGAAGGGTGATGGTGTGTAGATGAGAGAGACTTCGTAGCTTGTCTACCTCTGATAGGGTAAAAATACGGTTGCCATGAAGATACAAAACGCGCAGTTGGGGCAGCTCACACAAAACCTAGAAACACACAGAAGCCCACACTTTGCATATCATATGCTAGAAGAAGCCAGAAAGCATAATTGAATGTAAAAAAATAAAAATAAAAAAAGAGCTCACTTTGTCTACATTTGTGATGTGGTTGAACGAAAGGTCCAGCCAAGCGAGCAGTGATGGTTCAACCAGGAAGTGGCTGACGGTCTTGTGAAGGTCATAGAGGTTTGTAATTTGATTGTTATTCAGACGAAGGGAGCCACTTTGGAACTTTCCAAATGAATTTCTTTTTAAAGGCCTCAACCCTTTGCTTGGTTCTTCTGTCAGTGCATCTGAAATGTAGATAGACACATGATGAACTTAGGGTAGTGTTGAAAGTTTTTGCTTTAACCAGTTTGTTTAAACTTTATCAAGATTTAAATGGACCTTATTGAGAAAAAGTAAAAGAGGACGATAGAGTAACTTTTGGAGATTTTGGTGCTAATCAGGACAAACAAACATAACACAGAATTTTCCTCTACTAAGCATATAGTGCAATATTATAGGCGATCTTAATTATTAATAATAAATAGTAGCAACTAGTGATTAATTGTCACAGACGGTCAACGCCATTCTGTCATTCAAGCACCACGACACATGAATCTCTTAATTCTTCACAATTGTAAACAATGCTTTTTACTTACCATAGGTTTGTTCCTGCTAGGGTGTGTGTGTGTGTGTGTGTACGATTTGTATATATTTTATTCATTAAATCATGTCTGTGGATGGTATCATAGATGTGTGCTTGCTATGTGGGGAAAGTAATAATTTTGATTTATGTTGATTGTAAGAATGATATCTTCTTTACTTAAGGCAGGTTCTTTTAAAGTTTGCTATCAGATGAATTATAAACAAATTATTTTAAAATGCAGATAATATGAATAACTTGGGTCTAAGAATGCTGCATCCATGTGAAAATTGTGCAAAAAAAACTCTGGCCACGCTCCTGGTCACACTGCAACAAACAGCTGTCAAAAAAACTGAAAAGTAAACGTAGTACAGTGCACTATGGAGGAATTTCTTTGAAAAGCTTAAAAATAAAAGGCCACGAGTAAAAGAAATATGACAATTTAATGTGCTACCTGCTAAGTTGCTGATGGCTTTAAATGATAAATCCACTGGAGCGCCATACATCATCATCAGCTATCATCTGTGATAAAAAGTCACAACATGGTGAAGTCACATGCTAGTTTTACCATTTGCCCCCCCCCCCTCCCTCAACCCTGAGGAAAAATGCTCAAGTGTTACTTACGAGCAATGCAGTTGTATTGTTTTTTTGGTTATCATACGATTACACGCAAATTGTATCGTATAGGTAAATAATAATAATAATAAAAAGCTAAGCCTTTCGTCTCACGAGTGTACAGCAATGCGAATTGAGCGCGACGCTGAGCGCAGCAGTCAACAGTCTGTTTCCATAGTAACACGTAGAAGTTCGCCTTCGACCCGACAAAGTCCCCCACGGATTGTGATGCAAAAGGCATGCAAATTGGATTGACTGATCTTTGTACTGCGGCACGGTGGCCGACTGGTTAGCACGACGGCCTCACAGTGAGAGACAGCATCGGGCGTGGGTTCGATCCCGGCTCCGGCCATCCTGTGTGGAGTTTGCATGTTCTCCCCGTGCTTGCGTGGGTTTCCTCCCACATTCCAAAAACATGCATGGCAGGCCGATTGAACACTCTAAATTGCACCTAGGTATGAGTGTGAGTGCGGATGGTTGTTCGTCTCTGTGAGCCCAGCAATTGGCTGGCAACCAGTTCAGCGTGTCCCCCGCCTACTGCCCGAAGATAGCTGGGATAGGCTCCAGCACCCCCCGCGACCCTAGTGAGGAGAAGCGGTACAGATGATGGATGGATGGATGGATGATCTTTGTACTCTCTCTGTCTCTCTCACGATGTATCTATATATATATCTATCTATCTATATATATATCGGACGATGCCACGAAAGACATTCCCCGCCTCACGTTTTTTTCGGCTGGCCTGCCTTTCAAAAACAAGAGCGACGCTCATTCAACTTCCTGCCTTCTATCCAATCATAGTAGTTTATTTTGCGTCGCGTCATTCAGCGAAATATGATTGGTTGGTTTAACGACTATCTGCCTGTTTTGAAAATGTGTAAAACTCCACCAGACCGTTGAACTCACATCAGTGCATGTCGTCAAAGTGTGCAGTCGTCTTTTACGTTGATTTTTACTTTTTTTGGTAAGTCTGCTTTAACAAAAATACTTCCACGCGCTAACAATATCTCCTCTACACGCTTACAACATCTACACTTAGCCAGTATCGTTGAACGGAGATATTTATCATGCTAGCGTAATGTTGACAGAAGACAACCATTTTGTCGTGGACGCGTGTGCGTGTTTATTTCCGAAACAGATAAACAGTTAAAAATATTGCTTCTTCCTCCCGACAGGATCAAAAGGAATGGTCAGCCGAGATGGCACTCGCTAATTTGGGCGTTAAGGCTCTACTTAGCTGGGTAGGTTAACGCCATCGAGATTTTAATATTTAAACTATTAGGCTTTGACCTAACCTCCTCATGCTACCTTTTCAGGTCAACAATATTATTTTGGCCCACCAAGAAATTAACATCGACGAGTTACAAGATGGGGAGTTCCTGCTTCGTGTTGTTTGCCAGCTGTGAGTACATTTGCAGTTATGTTCATTCGGGACATAGCCGCTGTCGTTTACTCTGGTTTTTCTTCCGTTTAATTTCAGGAAAAATGAGCCAAACCCTCCTTTAATTAAAACACCTGGGGAACGTTTTAAAGCCATTGCAAGATTTGTGGACCGTGAGTTTCTGACACACATTTCTGGGCATGTTTTTTTTTCTCTCTCAATGCAAAAGTATTGTTCAGGGGTCCATTTCACAAAGCAGGTTCAACAAACTCTGAGTCTAATCCTGAACTCAGTTATCTACTTTTTGAAATAGAAAAATCAAAGTTTCCGGTTCCAGAACAGATGTTTTGAATCAGTTTATCATCTGAGTGTCTAAACTGGGGGTGAAAATGTATGGGACACGATTTTTACAAATTTTAATATGTATTAAACAATTAAATATCCCTTTCCCAATGAGCTGTTTCTCCAATTGATACACATTATCTTGGATTCGGCTTTACACTTTGAAAATCTTCCGGGCGGGGCCAGCATGACTGTGATCTTGAAGAAGGCGGATATGGAATCATTGAGCCACACCTGACTTTCTGGCATGGAAGCATGCTTGCTTTTCTCCCTTCTGATTCATTTAATTAAACAATAAAAATGGCGTGAGCAATACTTACCGATAGCTGGTCATTTCCATCTTCCAAGTAATTGGGTGGACCCAGTTCATGAAATTGAGTTTTCCGCATCTTTTTTGCAGCCTTTAGTTTTTACCAAATTTGTACTTGTACTCTTTCTTTCATTCATTATCTGAGCCGCTTCTCCTCACGAGGGTCGCGGGCATGCTGTAGCCTATCTCAGCCGTTTCGGGCAGAAGGCGAGGTTCACCCTGGATTGGTTGCCAACCAATCGCAGGGCACACAAAGATGGGAAGTGGAGGGCAGTTTTTTTTTTCACTTACTAGAATTTGAAATATGAATGCGTTTACATGGAGAGTTTGAACACATTTTATAGAATAAGTGCAACACCGCTGCAGTTGCTATATATCTGCTCATTTATGCTAGGAATGGACTTACTATTCATATAATCGGCTTCATTATGTGAGGGAGCCATGATGGGAATGCATGAACCAACCATGCTGGCAATCACAATTGCAGGCAATTAAATTGAATTAATCTGAAAGTATGTTTGTATGGATGAAAATAATTGTAAAATTTTCAGTTGTACCTTCATATTGGAGACTGTATGTTTCAATTTCTATTCTCTTATCTGAAAACGCTTATTTACCTTAATACCTATTTGTTGTATAGGGGATTGCAGATTTAATCCAACCAAAGGCACATCAATATCCTGGGACAACATACGAAATGGAATTAACCTGACTGTGGAAATTGCAAAGGTACATGTGGGGAATGTTTGTTTGCATCCTGTTGTATGTGATGTTGTTATTATTGCTGTCTTACATCGTGTTTTGTTTGCGCTGTTTTAAAACTCAACAATGACATGCTTCTATTGTGCAGTATTGTGAATCTTCTGGGCAAAACACAAGGTAATGGGGAATGTCTGACCTGCTCTTTTTATTCACAGGTGCTTTTGTTGCTGGTTTACCATGACATGATGAATGAACGTAGCACCCTTGATACTTTGGACACTGGAGTGGAGGTAAGCAAGCAGAATTATTTTTGTTAAAACACTGGGAATATGATGTGTTAATGTGTTTTTCTTCTCATTCCTTCTGTACCAAAATAATCATATTTACATTCTTGTTTGTTAGAGGGAGATTGCAAATCTAACGGTTTCTTTTGTGATGGAGAGCAATGGCAGTGTTTATCTGAGTAATGGCCTTGATGCCTACTTGGCAAAGCAATGTGAGTCTCGCATCCATTTCTGCATTTCTTTGGCATTTGACTTGTGCTTTCAGACGTTGGACGCACTTTGCAGCTGATTTAGATGTTTGTCTTCATCTTTCAGATTTGCCAGTGCCGCATGAAATATTGGGGCGAACGGCGAGCAGCTCTACTTCCAGTGTGTCAACATTCTCTTCACTCTCAGATGATGACTCCCCTGTGTTCCATTGCACAAAGAAAATCTCGTTTGTGGATATGCATACTGTGGCATCATCTTCTGTCAGGTATCACTATCACTGACTTTTATAAATATTTATTTATTGCTGGTGTTGTGCCCAAACCTATGGTGACATAATTGGTGAATTCAATATTTTTTTCCACCTACAAATGTGTACTTTTTGGTCAGTCCCCATGTGGGTCTCTTAATTTAGACAGCTCCCACTGGTCAACAGCACATTTTCATTGGAGGTGAAAATATTTTTGGTGCCGATCTTAAAAAAATTCCTCGTGTTACAAGTTCTGAAACCGCTGTTACCACCACTCCTACTAATGTTAAAGAACAGAATTAGCCGGTAGTTAGCTGCATTTCTCTAAAGTCTGCTTTTCTACTAGTACTGACTTCTTTTGGCTGCTTGGAGTGATGTTGCGTTAAATGAGCCTGGGTGTTTGTTGTGTTTCCAAAGCATCTCAAATAGACAAGAGTTGGACCAAAATATTTAATTATGCAAAAAAATAGCCGGACTCTGAACCTGCGATGGATGTTGGTTTACTGTCCAGTGTGTCTTTTGTGGTGACTTGAACGAAGATCACAAATGACACAGTTCTAGTTTTTTATTTTTATAATTCATTTATTTATGAGTGAATTAGACTGAAAAGATTGTAATTATTATTTTGTTTTTCTTGATTATTTATTTTCACAGCAAATCTCCTCTTCAGGATATTATGAACACTCCCAAATTCCAGTTGAGGAAGATTCAGCGGGAGATGGTCAAAGAGCGAGATTATAGGGATGGACTGGAGCGAGAGATCGCCTGCAAGATTAGCGTCATTGCTCAAAGAGGTGCCGAACTTTTTTTTATCTTATTTTAATTCAATTCCACATTGCAATGTAGTACAATGCAAATTTCAGATTGCAAAGGCTGCAGTATGAAAAAAAACATCTGCTTTTTTCCGTTCTTATTTTTTTTTCTTTAAATGTATGTTAAAGTCGCAAAGAGACCGTTAGTTACATGGTTGTCTTTGCAAAAAAAGTGTACATTTATTTGACATGCTATATGCTTCTTAATCTATCAAATACGGTAGTCTATATCTTGTTTGAAAATAAAATGGATTGCGTTCAATAAAAAAAAAACATATTCCTGACTATAAATTATAAGTATAGTATATAAAATATTTACTCAAGTATTTATTTAATGCATTTTTTTAAGAACATTTTTTTAGCGCTATAATCTCAATACAGTGATTATTTTGGCTGACTGTTATCATGCAAAATCTAATACTGCACCATGCCTTTGTCAGAATAAATTGTCCATAGGTGTGAGTCTTAATGGTTGAGTACAGTTCAATGTCAGCTGGTCTCGGCTCCCGTTTACATAGGCCCGTCGTTGGAATTAGATGCCAAATAAGGACAAGTGACAAAGAAAATTAAAGAGTAAGTGCACATGGAGTCTAATGCATGCTTTCCCTTTCATCATGTGTTTTTTTTTCGTCACTTTTTTTCCCCTCAGAATCTCATATTAACCAATTGCAGTATCGCCTGGACAAGATGAAAAAGGAGCAGAGTGACCACGAGCTTACTACAACGGAACTAATCAATGAACTTGAGACAAAGAATAACTCGTAAGACCAGCTTCCCTCTCTCAATGTCATTATAATCCCGGTAAAGAATCGTAGTGAATGAGATGCTTGGTTACTTTATTTTTTTAAACAATGGTCTTGTTTGTAAAAGTATTATTTTCACAAGGTGATATTTTCATGTTTCTGCCCACAATGCTCTACTGTAATTGATCAACAACATGCTGTAATTGTAATTTATAGAATGCTTAACAAATGTATTATACCAGCTGTCCTAAAAATGACAAGATCACCCGGCATCATGAGTTGATAATCACTAAAAACCAAAATATCTGTTCAGGAGGGCAATTAAATGACATCTGACATCTTGATATTGACATCTTAGTTATGAATTACTTCATGTAGTTTACGTGCCCTGTGATTGGCTGTCGACCCGTACAAGGTGCACCCCACCCAGTTCTTATTCACCTGCAACCCTAATGAGGTCAATCACTGTAGAAAATGGGTGGGTCAACTTCATTTTTTTGAATGAAAAGTCTGCTTGCACCAATAACAAACAAATGATCGTTTTTTTTTAATTGAGCATAACGTGCTCATTCACAGGACAGTGAGGGAAAAAAAATTAAGATCCCCCTTCCTGTAGTTGCTAATAAGTTCTGCATGACGATCAAATTAGTTTTGGGCCATTCCTCTTTATAAAACAGAGTTGACCAAGATTTCTGGCATGTCTTGTATGAAAGGCTCGCTTTAGGACAGGGCAGAACTTTTGCTTGGGTCATTCCACAACATCCATTTCAACTTTGGTTTGATTTGTCCGTAGAATATTTTGCCATTAGTGCTGGTAAACACGTGTTCCTTAGCAAATTTCTAAGGTCCAGCAATGTTTCTTCCTTCGAGTTCTCCCATGAATCCTATTTTTGTTTATTCTAAGTATCGTAGATTTGTCAACAAATTTTGGCATGTGCGAGGGATTTTTTGTAAGTCCAGAGCAGTGCTTCCGCGAACCCTTTCGTCATCCTGCAAGTGCCCTCTAACTCATGGGTTGTTGATTCAGCTAAAATAAAATGTAACTGCTGATTATACGAACATCTTTTTTTTTTTGTTTCCTTCATTTGAATTCTCAGGCGTTATCTTCTTGAACTCAAATTAAACATATAAACACATTTTACATTGAAAATGAATGAATACTATAAATACTTGAAACACTGCTCTTTTTTTGTTTCTGTTTTTTTTTTTTTTAACTCATTGCGCATTTAGCACAGTTGTCATCTTCACAGGACAGCCACTCCCCGTAAGGGACACAACAATGCTGAACTTTCCGCATTTATAGACATTTAGTCTCAACATGGATTGAACAGCAAGATTTTTAGAGATGCTTTTGTATCTTAGGAGGGTCAGAGTTATTGAATTTAGTTGTTCACTTACTTTCGCTTCACTGACCTATAAATGTTTACGTTATTTTCAGTTAAAAAATATGAAAACATAATTGTGTGTTGTTAACTTAAGCATACTGTGTTGTTTTGATTTTAATGACGAGACCACAGTTTCTGACTAATATATCCAGAATTCTGAGTAATGACAAAGATTTCATACTTTTTTACTGCCACTATCCACGAAAGCACTGTAATGTTGAAGAGCCAAGTTATTTTCATGATCGATATTTGTCTTCCCCCAAAACGGTACTTAACTGGGTTGTTACTCACTATTCCTACTTTTGTTTCTTTTAGGTTACAATTACGACTCAGTGAAATTCTAAAACAAAACCAAGAATGGAAAACTAACTTTTCACTGATGAAGCGAAAAGTAAATGAACTTGAAGACGAGAACGGTGTCCTCTCTTCACAGGTATGAACCCTTGGTCAACGCTCCTCAGAGACACTGTTCATTCAGTCTCAAGACACATTTTTTTTTCAATTCTAAAGTGTGCATTTAAATATTGCTCTTGGAATAAAAATACAATTGAAAAGTAAAGTAATCTACTATTTAAATGTTTTTAAAATGAATGAAGATCACACATTTGTGTTTTCTTCAAAGTGCCCCCAGTGACCTATAGGGTTTTTTAATTTTTATTTTGAAGGCTTTTTAGGGATTAAATTCAAACTCGACAGCTACCCCCAGGTCTTCCTGAAGGAGTGAGTTTTTTTTTTTTTTTTGACCAGTTAGTGCATTCTCCAACTCCAAATAAAGGCATTATCTTTTGTCAGTTTGTTTTTTCCCCGTACTGCTCCTCTGTTTAGCTCTCATTAGATTCTACAGTTGATCATAAGGTTGTAGGCGGTCTATGCATATGATACACACAGGACTTTGTTACTATGTGATACATTTCCTCAGGTGCGTGCAGTCCATACGCAGCTGTCTGTATTTCAAGCTGAAGTTGGCAGGCTGACCAAAACTCAAGCCTCTGGTCAAGAGGAGTGGAGATCCAAAATGGACTACCTACACTCTGAACTCAATCAAGCCAATGCACAAAAGGTGAGAGTGCGAATCCTCCATTGCCTGGCAATTCGATTCTGAATCAATTTTTGATTCAAGATCTTGAATGCATTATGAATTAAATGTTATGTTAAACTGTTACATGTTGATGTTGTATTAGCGTGGTACGTGTTAATTTGCATACATGTATGAGTTAGGCAAAATGGTAGGTATTATAATTCTCAATATTACAGATTTCATTCTAATATTTTCATCCTCTTATTAGTGCATTTATATCCTTGTGCACATACATTTTGGCAACAATCGGTCACGCTTATACCACGATAGACAAAACCAGTCCAACCAGTTTACGTCATAGTGATTATGTAAACAGGTAAGAAATGTCCAACATGCAAGTATTTATTATTTTAATACTTAATCGGCTTAAAGGTTTTCACAAAATCAGTTACTGTTGATTTGTATTTTTAATGTTCATACAGTAGCGGATGTTTGTTTACTGCTTAATAGAATGAAGTCAAATTTAATTGTCTGTTGCTTAAAAAACAATAGTCTTATAGTACTTATCGCAATTGCCTTATTTAGTGAATACATGTAAAGATTGTATTCGTTTCCAAAATCATTCAGCCTTAATCACAGTTGCAGTTGTAAACTGAGGTAACATAACCCCAATTTACACGCAAGTTCAACCGCGCGTCCTTCATGGTTGTTTCTAAAGTATGCTAATGCAGTAGAAAAGTCAAAATTCCAGACTATTTGTTTTAAGAACACATCTAGGCCATGAATATAAAACTATCATATTCAATTAATAACTATAATTGAGGTGGTCACTGGTGATGAAGAAAATAGGTTCTGTGACCCACTTTAAATCTCCCAACAACCGGTCAGTTGAGGATCAACTTTGATGTAAATGCTTTGTTTTATTACAGGAGCTCCTGACTGAACAAAATCAGATCCTCCAGGGGAAGATTTCATGTTTAGAAGATGAAATTAGAGCAGCCACAAAGCCTGATGTTGGAGAAAATATGGGGCCTATAATTGAGGTAAATCAAGAATTGTTTCATGTCAGGTTCATATTGTGTTCTGAAAGAATGATCTTTTGCAATTTGTAAAACTGTTTGTTAAACTTATAAAACGTTTATGACCAGCTTGTCATTTTGCAGAAGGACAGTTCCAAGCAGTCTGAAATCCTTCAAGAACAGATTAACCACCTACAAAGTCAAGTTGAATGTCTGACTAACTCTTTGACAAAGGCTGAAGACCATGCTCAATCTCTGCAGCATCTGCTTGCGGAGATGACTGTGGAGATCCAAGTTAGAGAAGAACGTGTCATGCAACTGACTGCCACAAACTCTGAGCAGTCCGATTTGCTTAGTCAAGAGATTCAATGTTTAAATAAACAAGTACAGTCTCTTAATGTTCTTCTAAGGAAGGCCGAAGAAGATGTTCAGTCAAAAAGTGATTTGCTGACTCGGCAGCAGATAGAAACCGACATGAAGCTTCAGGAAAAGTACCAAGAAGAGGAGCTCCTCCAGAAACAGATTACTTCCTTTGAAAAGGAGATTCTGAAGCTCAGAGAACACTATGATGAGAAACAGAAACTCCTCATCGAGACCGAAGAGGAACTTGGTGTGCTCAAGTCTGAGATGGCTGCCGTCCAATCCCAAACAGCTGAGAAGGACCGTAGCCTCGACACGCTCAGTGCCGAGGTTGCTGTTCAAGCTAAATTGGTTCAAAAGCTAAAGGGAGAGGCTCAGGACAATGCTAAAATGCTCTCTAAAATCCAGGAAGAGGCCTCCCAAAACACAAGTGCATTTAAGCTTGAGGTAGAGGACCTTAGAGGAGAGCTGGAAGTAATTGCTCTACAACTTAAAGATAAAGAACAACAGTTACTTGAAACCCAACATGAGTCTGCTCAGCTGTTGGAAAAACTTCAGCTGCAGCTGTCAGCATCACAGGCACAGGTGTGCAAGATGAAGGTGGAGATCCAAGATAACGAGGAACATGTCACGCAATTGAAGGCCAGCAACTCTGACAAGTCTGACTTGCTCAATCAAGAGATCCAACATTTAAAGAAACAAGTAGAATCTCTTGACTCCTCTCAAAGGAAAGCTGAGGAGGATGTTCAGTTTAAGAATGATCTGTTGGCACAACGGCAGAAAGAAGCTGACAGAACCCTGCAGGAGAATAAGCAAAAGGAAGAGCTCTTACAGAAACAGATTAACTTCTTTGAAAATGAAATTCTGAAGCTCACAGAACACTATGATCAGAAACAGAAACTCCTCATCAAGACCGAAGAGGAACTTGGTGTGCTCAAGTCTGAGATGGTTTCCGTCAAATCCCAAACAGCTGAGAAGGACCACAGCCTCGAGACGCTCAGTGCAGAGGTTGCTGTTCAAGCTAAATTAGTTCAAAAGCTAAAGGGAGAGGCTCAGGACAATGCTAACATGCTCTCTAAAATCCAGGAAGAGGCCTCCAAAAAAACAAATGCGCAAAAGGCCGAGGTAGAGGACCTTAGAGGTCAACTGGAAGTAATTGTTCTACAACTTAAAGATAAAGAACAACAGTTACTTGAAACCCAACATGAGTCTGCTCAGCTAACGGAAAAACTTCAGCTGCAGCTGTCAGCATCACAGGCACAGGTGTGCAAGATGAAGGTGGAGATCCAAGATAACGAGGAACATGTCACGCAATTGAAGGCCAGCAACTCTGACAAGTCTGACTTGCTCAATCAAGAGATCCAACATTTAAAGAAACAAGTAGAATCTCTTGACTCCTCTCAAAGGAAAGCTGAGGAGGATGTCCAGTTTAAGAATGATCAGTTGGCACAACAGCAGAAAGAAGCTGACAGAACCCTGCAGGAGAATAAGCAAAAGGAAGAGCTCTTACAGAAACAGATTAACTTCTTTGAAAATGAAATTCTGAAGCTCACAGAACACTATGATGAGAAACAGAAACTTCTCATCAAGACTGAAGAGGAACTTTATATGCTCAAGTCTGAGATGGTTTCCGTCAAATCCCAAACAGCTGAGAAGGACCACAGCCTCGAGACGCTCAGTGCAGAGGTTGCTGTTCAAACTAAATTGGTTCAAAAGCTAAAGGGAGAGGCTCAGGACAATGCTAACATGCTCTCTAAAATCCAGGAAGAGGCCTCCAAAAAAACAAATGCGCAAAAGGCCGAGGTAGAGGACCTTAGAGGTCAACTGGAAGTAATTGTTCTACAACTTAAAGATAAAGAACAACAGTTACTTGAAACCCAACATGAGTCTGCTCAGCTAACGGAAAAACTTCAGCTGCAGCTGTCAGCATCACAGGCAGAGGTGAGCAAGATGACGGTGGAGATCCAAGATAACGAGGAACATGTCACGCAATTGAAGGCCAGCAACTTTGACAAGTCTGACTTGCTCAATCAAGAGATCCAACATTTAAAGAAACAAGTAGAATCTCTTGACTCCTCTCGAAGGAAGGCTGAGGAGGATGTTCAGTTTAAGAATGATCTGTTGGCACAACGGCAGAAAGAAGCAGAGATAACCCTACAGGAGAATAAACAAAAGGAAGAGCTCTTACAGAAACAGATGTCCCTGTTTCAGGAGGAAATTATGAAGCTCACAGAATGTCATAATGAGAAGCAGGAACTCCTCATTATGGCTGAAGAGAAACTTGACACGGTCCAGACTGAGTTGGTTGCCATTAAAACCTTAACATCTGAAAAAGACCACAGTCTGAATACACTAAGAGCTAATGTTTCCACACAGGCAAATTTGGTTATAAAGTCAAGTGAGGAGGCTGAAATTAGCGCTGATCAGCTGGTTAAACTCCAGGAAGGAACCTCTGAACAAGCACGTGTGCTTGAGCTCGAAAACCAACATCTTAAAGGACAGTTGGAAGAAATTTCTCAGAAACTTAATGACAAAGAACAGCAGTTACTTGGAAACCAACAAGACTCTGCTCAGATTATACATAACCTTCAGATGCAGGTTGTCTCACTTAGTGCAGATTTGCAAAAGAAAGTCAAACAAATTGAATGTTTCAACCATGGGGAAGAAAAAGAGGCGCTTGAGAAGGCAATGACAGAAGAAAAGAAGGCTCATTGGGAAAAAGAAGTCATACTGGACAAGTTGCTACAGGCGGAAAAGGACCAGAAGGCTCTCGAGAAACAAGTGGATACGCTCCTTCTGGAGAAGGAGAGACTAGTTCAGACAAAGTTGATCATAGAGAAAGAGAACTTGGCCTCACTTAAGATTGAACAATTGCTCAAGCAAGAGCTTGAATCAATGAAGTTGGAAAAAGTTGGGCTTTTAAAAGAAATGGAAAAAAACGAGAAGAGCAATAGGCGAGAGAGAGAGTTGCAAGAGCAGCTTGTGGCTAAAACGGAGGCTGCTGAACACTACAAAGCTCAGGTAGGTGTGCGGTCAGATTTACATGCATTCATTGGTACCTTTCTGTTGGGTAGCTCACTATATAAGGTTAAACATGAAATGTTGTAGGTGGAAAAGGCAGTGAGTCACTACAATGACAAGAAGCTGCTTCTCCATGAAAGTCAAGAGGAGGTGGCCAAACTGAAGCTCTCCCTGGAAATAAAAGAGCGGCAGGTGAACGCCACTGGTGTGGAGCTCAAATTGCTTCAATTGGAATTGGAAAAGGCTCAAAACAAGGAAAAAAACATGTTGAGCAAGCTGACCCGTTTGGAGGCTCAGGTTGGTTTTGTATGACATTCATTGTTCTGTGTCGTTTGTTGTGCAAGTATAAGGCTGAACACTTAATCGAAAGATAACGGACATCGGGATACAGTAGAATGCAATTTTTTTTGTCTCTCTCTGAAAATGCTATCTGCTATATATTCACATGAACATCAAGCAGAAAAACACAGCACCAAAAAAACTGTCCAACTTTCATTATATTGTTTAAAAAAAGAGTGGATATAGTCAGACGACGTACAGTAGGTAAACAACATGACAATTTCTTGAGGAAAAAAATGCAGAAGAGCAAAAGAAAATAATACACATGAGTAGAGTTCTGTCATGAAAAACGATTTCAATTTCCTCAAATGATGCATTAGTTTATCATTTCAACTACCTGTGAAAGATCTTTAAGAGATAATTGCCGCAGTGTCATTAAACAAAACTCCACTAATGCATGGAAAAACTGTTCCGGTATTAAATATGCATGTCCTCAATTCTGTTACTTAACCGCTGAAGACAATGGGTTAATAAAGAGAGGAAGGGAAAAAATGCATATTGAAGCGCAATTGAATTATTGAGGAAAAAACAAATTAGATTATTTTCCCAAATTCTTCATCCCTGGATCGTATGCAGTGTGTTGTCATAAAGGTCGTATGTGACATGTAACTGTGCCAGTCCCTTTTACCATTTTCACAGCGACCCGCTTAAGTATTCGTGTCAATACGAGACGTCAAAGAAAAAAAAGTTTATACTTTTCTGAATTCTGCTCATATTAAGGTGGCCTTCGCTGACCTAAACCTGTGCGCCCACAACCAAATCCCTGGCCATCAACGAGGAACATCTGAATCATGTTACTTGGAGGTTCCGGGCTCACACTTAAATGTTCACGCAAAAGTGGAGCCCAAAGGAGTTCTGAGCTCAGACAGTCTGGAGCAAAGCTCCCTTGAAGATTCGCTGAACAACACAAGGTTCCCATTTTGCTTAGTGAAAAGTATTAAGTGAACAGAAATTCAACTAAGGAGAATATTGAAATTTAATCACCATGATATTTGTGCCCCAATTTGCAGGAAGCTTTCGGCGCCTGATGAATCGAGCACACCGCTCGTTCGCAGTTCTGAGAGGCTGGCAGCCAAACGTCGTGGTCTGAAGGCTGAGTCACTGGAAACTCTTTATTTTACACCAATAAATACAAGACACAACAGGTAAATGGCAGAGTTATGAGTACCGTATTTTCGCAGTCATAAGGCGCACTTAAAAGTCCCAAATCTTCCCCTAAACTAACACAGCGCCTTGTAAGGCGACTGCGCTCATTATATGGACAAAGTATCACTCGCGACCATCAACCCTTTTACTCATTGGGCTGTTTGGAGTGCATGTTAGCACACCCTGCTGGACAAAGTGTGAGTCATCTATGCTTCAAAGTGACCATGACTACTATACATTATGTGACTATGGTGTTTGGGTGATGGTGTGGGAGAAAGCTGGACAAAAGGGCAGCTGTCCACAATGTTGTAGTCTGTCTTATCATTTATGTTATTGCAAGCAAGAAACGTCCCAGGTTTAGACAACAGACAAAAAGCCCAAAGCACAACAGCACATCTCTCTAAACAGCCATGTGATTTGGCTGAGTCTGAGTGGCTCCCAGAAGGCATTGCTTTAATGGCTCCCAAGAAGCCATTGCTATATCATTTTGTGTTATTTTTATTTCTTTTTGGTATATTGATGGCATGAGAGATACATGTTTTGTGTTAATCTTATTTCTTTGTTTGCTTGTATGCTGAGTTTTTTTTTTTTTTTTTTTGAAACCGTGACTCTAAGGAGTGTGGTGACCAGTGAAGTCCCTCCCCTGACGTAGTCTTGTAGACTATTGCCATGATACCTATTATTGGTTAGAGTCATTGTTAATGATAGCGATTGTCAATGGTATCATAGCAACTGTCTTTGAAATGTGGCGATTGCTTATGGTATTGAGGCAAAGTGAATTGCCATGGGCTGAGTCAGCGCGAGCAGCCGAGCTATTGCTATGCTAAAAACAGCTGAGCTAGCGCCTTACAAGGCGGCGCGCAGAAATAGCACCCTCAACAGGTGTTGCGCCCTCCTATGACTGCGAAAATACGGTACTTAACAGAATTTCACTTTTACCTTGGTTTACATTTTGTAATCTTGCATTCTCTAGAACCACCAAAGAAAGCAAAACAGAAGTGGATTTCCCCTATATAAATCCATCGTCGTCCGTCAAAAGACGGAGGACAACGCAGGTTATAAACATAACCTTGACAAAGGTAATGGAAATGTGTTGACATGCTTTTGAACTTAAATATTTTAACAAACTTTATTTCCCTAGAAAAATAACAAATTACCTTTTACGTTTACTAAACAATATTGTCGAGATAATGCCTTGTTTTCGTCTTTGTCAATCACTTTAAAACAAGCTTTTCGGGGGTTGATTTTAAATGTATTCATCTAATTTCCCGCTAATTTATATTACACCATACGGAAAGCGCTTTGTTACAGCTCCAGCTGTTGTGAAATGCGCTATATAAATAACGTTGCATTTTATTGATATTAACAGCAAAGCCCTTTACCCGAAGAAGAGAAGGTCAGTCAACTGTGAGTTGTAGTCCTATTAATATTTATTGCACAGAAGCGACGTCATCAAGCAGCAGTCAATTAAAAGGAGCCCACCAGATGACGCCGCTTCAAGGAGACTGTGGATTTTGCTCGAATAGCTCACTTGCTCTTGACATTTAACTCAGCCTGAAAAGCAACGTTACATAAAAAGTGCTTCATTTTTTTTGGTTCCATTATATGAAAAAAATATATTCAGTGTCTTTAAAACGAAAAACAACAAAAAAAAAAAACAGCACACTGTTCAACTGGGTTTAATGCTTCTCAACATCAATTCAATTTAATTATTATTCTTTTAAAGTTACTTATTTTATATTATATAATGTATAATTTTTTATTTTATTTTTTCCCACTTAGGTCTGTTCTGTTTTAATTAGCAAAGTTGTTGCTGTGTTAAGAATCTGTTTATGTGCCTTTTTATGTGCATTCAGAATACAAAATTGTTCTCTCCATGCAGTAAACGACTAATTTTTTTTCAAATTTCACAAAACTGCGGCTTATAGCCTGGTGCGGTTTGTATATGTTTTTTTCCCCTCTCTCTCACTCTCCAACAAGAGTTGATGCGACTTATTTAGTTATAGTCCGGAAAGTATCGTACTTCAGAAGTATGCAAACAAGGCATCATGGCTTTATTTATGCAATTAGTGTAATCTTGCAAATCTTGAAGTGGCATGCACTGCACTCATTTTAATTCAAATTCTGTGGACTATTAAAACTGTAAATTGTAACCCGTATTATCAGTTTTTTTTTTAATATGTAAATTTTTGTTGACTTTTTACTACGCCTTACTTACTTGGGTCTTTTAAATCTTGCACAAAAGCAAAACACACACAAAAAAAAACTAATACTAAAACTTCTTTTGGAAAAAATTATAGTCAGGAAAACCTACCAAAGCTGCTATGAAAACTAATTAAAACTAACAACACTTTAAGCAAAATTCCAAACTAAATAAACACTATAACTAAAATTCCCAAACGATAGTAACCCTGGTTCTTACAAAGCTGTCAAACTTTCTTCTCTGAGCATTTTGGTAAACTCTTATCGCACTCCTCTTCAGAAAACTCCAGGCAGCATTGAAGGTGATGAGACGTTCTCCAGCCTGGCTTCAGCTCGCTCTCAGCCCAACCTCTCTGGTGCCCATGGCGCACGTCCAGTGTCCATGGAGCTTTTTGACACGCCCGCTAGAATGACCGCCGCTGCCAGCGAACAGCTCAGCGGTCTTCCTGGGTATCGGCGGAGCACGCTCCATTCGCAGAGTAAGTTTGACTTGAGCAACAGCACACGGAAAAACTTATCAACTCAAACTGTATCGTTTACAGTCATTTTTTTAATGGGATCTGACCTTTTAGATGAGGCCCATAACTCCTATTTGCTCAATTTTCTGCACTCTGATGTGTTCAGCCACAAGTACGTTTTGCGTCGGAGCAGAGAATGAGCCAGATGGTGCGCCAGATGACTGGATGCGAATTGCTGAGCTCCAAGCAAGGAACAAAGCCTGCCTTCCTCATCTCAAGAGCAGCTATCCTGTAGAGTTTGAGGTTGGTTAATCAGTGATTCTCAACAGTTGTAATGCTTGGACCTATGTTCTGTGTCTATCAGCGGTATACATGACAACTACATAAATAAAATTCTATTTTAAATTAGAATTTCTTGAATTCAAATTTGAAAATCTTTCATTAACAATGGATTTCCAATCATTTTGCCCACGAGAATAAACTCCGTAAATCAATACTAAATATATTGACGCAAGTCGCATTCCCTTGTTTATGGTATCAATTTCAACCATTTTCTCCCTTCAGACTGGCTACAAGAGCGTGCTTACTTTCACCGACGAGGATGTCCGGACAGGTGACCCAATGGAGACCATTCGTCGAGGCTCCATCATGCCAGGCCAGCTCCAAGAGTCTCTCGCTTCCCATCGGCACTCCCTCGCAGCAGGACAGTCGAGTTCCGCAGTTGGTGTCCGTTCTCACCGTCTGTCCTTGACAGCAGATCATCCACGGTCCAAATTGGTCAGCTCCTCTCAGCTGAAAAGCGCGAGATGTACAAAGCGGTCTGGTTCGACGTTATCTGTTCCTCAAACGTCACCTGAGGTTAGTCGTCGTGTCAAACTGAAAGATTGTATGGATATTTTCTAAATTTTCTTTAACCGTTATCATTTTTTTTTTTTTATTTGCCAGAAGAAAATGAAGGCCAGCTGTTTCCCCCGACCCCTCACTCCCAAAAACAAGAACATCAACAGCGGACCCTCCAGCTCACAAATTCACCCTGCCTTCAGTCCAGTGAGTTTGACATCCGTAGAGTTTATGTTGTGTAACATAAACTAATAGTCAAGTGTGATGGAATGCTTTCGCAGCCTGACTTCGATCCGGGCTACATGGTTTCCACTCTCAATAAATGACTGGTGTAGTCTGCCTTTAGCCCAAAGTCAGCTAGGATTGCCTTCAGATAACAATATAAGTCAGCAGTTAAGAAATTGAATGGCTAGATACAATATTCCTAAGTTAAACGTTAAAAAATATAACCTTCATGAAATGACAATTGCAGGAAATGTTAAATTTTTTGTGAAACCTATCATTTCAAATAGAACGGAATAAAACCGTTTCAACTGAGACACAAACTGTCAGCTCGTCAGACTTCTCCTTTATCTTGTCAGGTTGACCGCCGGCAGTCTATGATGTTCACCATCGACAACACCCCAAAGAACAGCAGCAGCAGCAATTACCTGAAAAGAAGCCTGAACAAACTCCGTAGTTCCACTCGGAAGTCACCAGGCAAAACCTCCATGAAGTCCCCCGGAAATGCCATGCACAAAATAAATAAGCAGGTTACCACTTCCTGCGCTGCGGCGGGTCGAGCGGGCAGGGGAAGCAGCTTCAAGTCACTCCAAATGGTCTCCAAAGAAAACAAGAAGTCCCCTCAAACTTCTGGCAAGTCCCCACGGTTGACGACAAGCGTTCGCAAGGTAAGGAGATGGTCTTTAATTTAAAGGTGAGCAAAGAATTGTCTGCCCACTCAGTCCTTTAATCTGGCGAGCCATTTACAATAGAATTCTGTTATAGGCTTGGTGGACAAACATTGACTCTCTGATGTTGTCTTCACATACTCTGGTGATCATGTTATTGGGTGTAAACGATTCTGACTTGATGTTTCTATTTTTAAGTCTTGAGAAATTGTGCTGCGTTTTTCTACATTCTAATATATATATTTTTTTATTCTGCAGATGAAGAGGAGGATGGTGTGAATTTTTCAGCAGTTCAACACATTCATTTGTAATTTGTGTTTTATGCACTTTTATTACTTTATTTTGAATTTTACTGTATTGTCTAATTTGTATATTAAAAAAAAATCAAATTTACAAATTGTCCTGTCTGAACCTTGAGCATTCATTTCCAACAAATGCAAAAAAAAAAAAATCATGCTTGCAGACATATTTACCCATGCACACAAGCGAGTGAACTGGAACCAATACCAAAGTACCTGGAGCAAATCCACCCTCAGCACAGGGAGAATATGCAAGCTTCATGCATGAAGTTTTTAAGCCCCAACCTTTGAAAAGTTAGGTGGCTATACTTATCCACTTATTCCACTTTCAGTCTCCTTTGGAAACCACAAATGCGCATTCAACAATTCATAAGCAAAGTTGAAGGCTAGGCTCCAAACACGCCTGTGATGCTTGCGATAAGCGCTCAGATAATGGATTGATGCACGGAAGTATATCATGATAAATGCTGAAGGTAATGTAAATGGATTGGCTGATTTTTGTACTGTATATCTTGTCAATTATGTATATCCATAAAAGAAATCCCCCATGATTCCACTTAAAATATTAATCAAAATGTATCAATAATTTGAGTAGAGGGATTTATTGGTTCCTTAAGAGGATAAAAGGATGGAAGGAGGGTTTGTTTCAAGTGGTCGTGTGAGGTAAGCTTGATTAAAACAGCTGAGGAACGTTTTAATGCCATTGCAAGATTTGTGGACCGTGAGTTTCTGACACACATTTCTGGGCATGTTTTTTTTCCTCTCTCAATGCAAAAGTGTTGTTCAGGGGTCCATTTCACAAAATAGGTTCAAAAAACTCTGAGTCTAATCCTGAACTCAGTTATCTACTTTTTGAAATAGAAAAATCAAAGTTTCCGGTTCCAGAACAGATGTTTTGAATCAGTTTATCATCTGAGTGTCTAAACTGGGGGTGGAAATGTACGGGACACGGTTTTTCCAAATTTTAATATGTACTAAACAATTAAATATCCCTTTCCTAATGAACGGTTTCTCCAAATGATACACATTATCTTGGATTCAGCATTACACTTTGAAAATCTTCCGGGCGGGGCCAGCATGACTGTGATCTTGAAGAAGGCGGATATGGAATCATTGAGCCACACCTGACTTTCTGGCATGGAAGCATGCTTGCTTTTCTCCCTTCTGATTCATTTAATTAAACAATAAAAATGGCGTGAGCAATACTTACCGATAGCTGGTCATTTCCATCTTCCAAGTCATTGGGCGGACCCAGTTCATGAAATTGAGTTTTCTGCCTCTTTTTTGCAGCCTTATTTAGTTTTTTACCAAATTTGTACTTGTACTCTTTCTTTCATTCATTATCTGAGCCGCTTCTCCTCACGAGGGTCGCGGGCATGCTGTAGCCTATCTCAGCCGTTTCGGGCAGAAGGCGAGGTTCACACCGGATTGGTTGCCAACCAATCGCAGGGCACACAAAGATGGGAAGTGGAGGGCAGTTTTTTTTTTCACTTACTAGAATTTGAAATATGAATGCGTTTACATGGAGAGTTTGAACACATTTTATAGAATAAGTGCAACACCGCTGCAGTTGCTATATATCTGCTCATTTATGCTAGGAATGGATTTACTATTC
Organism: Idiotropiscis lumnitzeri; assembly: GCF_059441095.1. Classification (NCBI taxonomy): domain Eukaryota; kingdom Metazoa; phylum Chordata; class Actinopteri; order Syngnathiformes; family Syngnathidae; genus Idiotropiscis; species Idiotropiscis lumnitzeri. The sequence goes on along the minus strand of NC_142397.1, from coordinate 14,507,657 downwards.
ATATCATCTGCTTCACTATGTGAGGGAGTAATGATGGGAATGCATGAACCAACCATGCTGGCAATCACAATTGCAGGCAATTAAATTGAATTAATCTGAAAGTATGTTTTTATGGATGAAAATAGTCACATTTTCAGTTGTACCTTCATATTGGAGACTGTATGTTTCAATTTCTATTCTCTTATCTGAAAATGCTTATTTACCGTAATACCTTTTTGTTGTATAGGGGATTGCAGATTTAATCCAACCAAAGGCACATCAATATACTGGGACAACATACGAAATGGAATTAACCTGACTGTGGAAATTGCAAAGGTACATGTGGGGAATGTTTGTTTGCATCCTGTTGTATGTGATATTGTTATTATTGCTGTCTTGCATAGTGTTTTGTTTGCGCTGTTTTAAAACTCAACAATGACATGCTTCTATTGTGCAGTATTGTGAATCTTCTGGGCAAAACACAAGGTAATGGGGAATGTCTGACCTGCTCTTTTTATTCACAGGTGCTTTTGTTGCTGGTTTACCATGACGTGATGAATGAACGTAGCACCCTTAATACTTTGGACACTGGAGTGGAGGTAAGCAGGCAGAATTATTTTTGTTAAAACACTGGGAATATGATGTGTTAATGTGTTTTTCTTCTCATTCCTTCTGTACCAAAATAATCATATTTACATTCTTGTTTGTTAGAGGGAGATTGCAAATCTAACGGTTTCTTTTGTGATGGAGAGCAATGGCAGTGTTTATCTGAGTAATGGCCTTGATGCCTACTTGGCAAAGCAATGTGAGTCTCGCATCCATTTCTGCATTTCTTTGGCATTTGACTTGTGCTTTCAGACGTTGGACGCACTTTGCAGCTGATTTAGATGTTTGTCTTCATCTTTCAGATTTGCCAGTGCCGCATGAAATATTGGGGCGAACGGCGAGCAGCTCTACTTCCAGTGTGTCAACATTCTCTTCACTCTCAGATGATGACTCCCCTGTGTTCCATTGCACAAAGAAAATCTCGTTTGTGGATATGCATACTGTGGCATCATCTTCTGTCAGGTATCACTATCACTGACTTTTATAAATATTTATTTATTGCTGGTGTTGTGCCCAAACCTATGGTGACATAATTGGTGAATTCAATATTTTTTTCCACCTACAAATGTGTACTTTTTGGTCAGTCCCCATGTGGGTCTCTTAATTTAGACAGCTCCCACTGGTCAACAGCACATTTTCATTGGAGGTGAAAATATTTTTGGTGCCGATCTTAAAAAAATTCCTCGTGTTACAAGTTCTGAAACCGCTGTTACCACCACTCCTACTAATGTTAAAGAACAGAATTAGCCGGTAGTTAGCTGCATTTCTCTAAAGTCTGCTTTTCTACTAGTACTGACTTCTTTTGGCTGCTTGGAGTGATGTTGCGTTAAATGAGCCTGGGTGTTTGTTGTGTTTCCAAAGCATCTCAAATAGACAAGAGTTGGACCAAAATATTTAATTATGCAAAAAAATAGCCGGACTCTGAACCTGCGATGGATGTTGGTTTACTGTCCAGTGTGTCTTTTGTGGTGACTTGAACGAAGATCACAAATGACACAGTTCTAGTTTTTTATTTTTATAATTCATTTATTTATGAGTGAATTAGACTGAAAAGATTGTAATTATTATTTTGTTTTTCTTGATTATTTATTTTCACAGCAAATCTCCTCTTCAGGATATTATGAACACTCCCAAATTCCAGTTGAGGAAGATTCAGCGGGAGATGGTCAAAGAGCGAGATTATAGGGATGGACTGGAGCGAGAGATCGCCTGCAAGATTAGCGTCATTGCTCAAAGAGGTGCCGAACTTTTTTTTATCTTATTTTAATTCAATTCCACATTGCAATGTAGTACAATGCAAATTTCAGATTGCAAAGGCTGCAGTATGAAAAAAAACATCTGCTTTTTTCCGTTCTTATTTTTTTTTCTTTAAATGTATGTTAAAGTCGCAAAGAGACCGTTAGTTACATGGTTGTCTTTGCAAAAAAAGTGTACATTTATTTGACATGCTATATGCTTCTTAATCTATCAAATACGGTAGTCTATATCTTGTTTGAAAATAAAATGGATTGCGTTCAATAAAAAAAAAACATATTCCTGACTATAAATTATAAGTATAGTATATAAAATATTTACTCAAGTATTTATTTAATGCATTTTTTTAAGAACATTTTTTTAGCGCTATAATCTCAATACAGTGATTATTTTGGCTGACTGTTATCATGCAAAATCTAATACTGCACCATGCCTTTGTCAGAATAAATTGTCCATAGGTGTGAGTCTTAATGGTTGAGTACAGTTCAATGTCAGCTGGTCTCGGCTCCCGTTTACATAGGCCCGTCGTTGGAATTAGATGCCAAATAAGGACAAGTGACAAAGAAAATTAAAGAGTAAGTGCACATGGAGTCTAATGCATGCTTTCCCTTTCATCATGTGTTTTTTTTTCGTCACTTTTTTTCCCCTCAGAATCTCATATTAACCAATTGCAGTATCGCCTGGACAAGATGAAAAAGGAGCAGAGTGACCACGAGCTTACTACAACGGAACTAATCAATGAACTTGAGACAAAGAATAACTCGTAAGACCAGCTTCCCTCTCTCAATGTCATTATAATCCCGGTAAAGAATCGTAGTGAATGAGATGCTTGGTTACTTTATTTTTTTAAACAATGGTCTTGTTTGTAAAAGTATTATTTTCACAAGGTGATATTTTCATGTTTCTGCCCACAATGCTCTACTGTAATTGATCAACAACATGCTGTAATTGTAATTTATAGAATGCTTAACAAATGTATTATACCAGCTGTCCTAAAAATGACAAGATCACCCGGCATCATGAGTTGATAATCACTAAAAACCAAAATATCTGTTCAGGAGGGCAATTAAATGACATCTGACATCTTGATATTGACATCTTAGTTATGAATTACTTCATGTAGTTTACGTGCCCTGTGATTGGCTGTCGACCCGTACAAGGTGCACCCCACCCAGTTCTTATTCACCTGCAACCCTAATGAGGTCAATCACTGTAGAAAATGGGTGGGTCAACTTCATTTTTTTGAATGAAAAGTCTGCTTGCACCAATAACAAACAAATGATCGTTTTTTTTTAATTGAGCATAACGTGCTCATTCACAGGACAGTGAGGGAAAAAAAATTAAGATCCCCCTTCCTGTAGTTGCTAATAAGTTCTGCATGACGATCAAATTAGTTTTGGGCCATTCCTCTTTATAAAACAGAGTTGACCAAGATTTCTGGCATGTCTTGTATGAAAGGCTCGCTTTAGGACAGGGCAGAACTTTTGCTTGGGTCATTCCACAACATCCATTTCAACTTTGGTTTGATTTGTCCGTAGAATATTTTGCCATTAGTGCTGGTAAACACGTGTTCCTTAGCAAATTTCTAAGGTCCAGCAATGTTTCTTCCTTCGAGTTCTCCCATGAATCCTATTTTTGTTTATTCTAAGTATCGTAGATTTGTCAACAAATTTTGGCATGTGCGAGGGATTTTTTGTAAGTCCAGAGCAGTGCTTCCGCGAACCCTTTCGTCATCCTGCAAGTGCCCTCTAACTCATGGGTTGTTGATTCAGCTAAAATAAAATGTAACTGCTGATTATACGAACATCTTTTTTTTTTTGTTTCCTTCATTTGAATTCTCAGGCGTTATCTTCTTGAACTCAAATTAAACATATAAACACATTTTACATTGAAAATGAATGAATACTATAAATACTTGAAACACTGCTCTTTTTTTGTTTCTGTTTTTTTTTTTTTTAACTCATTGCGCATTTAGCACAGTTGTCATCTTCACAGGACAGCCACTCCCCGTAAGGGACACAACAATGCTGAACTTTCCGCATTTATAGACATTTAGTCTCAACATGGATTGAACAGCAAGATTTTTAGAGATGCTTTTGTATCTTAGGAGGGTCAGAGTTATTGAATTTAGTTGTTCACTTACTTTCGCTTCACTGACCTATAAATGTTTACGTTATTTTCAGTTAAAAAATATGAAAACATAATTGTGTGTTGTTAACTTAAGCATACTGTGTTGTTTTGATTTTAATGACGAGACCACAGTTTCTGACTAATATATCCAGAATTCTGAGTAATGACAAAGATTTCATACTTTTTTACTGCCACTATCCACGAAAGCACTGTAATGTTGAAGAGCCAAGTTATTTTCATGATCGATATTTGTCTTCCCCCAAAACGGTACTTAACTGGGTTGTTACTCACTATTCCTACTTTTGTTTCTTTTAGGTTACAATTACGACTCAGTGAAATTCTAAAACAAAACCAAGAATGGAAAACTAACTTTTCACTGATGAAGCGAAAAGTAAATGAACTTGAAGACGAGAACGGTGTCCTCTCTTCACAGGTATGAACCCTTGGTCAACGCTCCTCAGAGACACTGTTCATTCAGTCTCAAGACACATTTTTTTTTCAATTCTAAAGTGTGCATTTAAATATTGCTCTTGGAATAAAAATACAATTGAAAAGTAAAGTAATCTACTATTTAAATGTTTTTAAAATGAATGAAGATCACACATTTGTGTTTTCTTCAAAGTGCCCCCAGTGACCTATAGGGTTTTTTAATTTTTATTTTGAAGGCTTTTTAGGGATTAAATTCAAACTCGACAGCTACCCCCAGGTCTTCCTGAAGGAGTGAGTTTTTTTTTTTTTTTTGACCAGTTAGTGCATTCTCCAACTCCAAATAAAGGCATTATCTTTTGTCAGTTTGTTTTTTCCCCGTACTGCTCCTCTGTTTAGCTCTCATTAGATTCTACAGTTGATCATAAGGTTGTAGGCGGTCTATGCATATGATACACACAGGACTTTGTTACTATGTGATACATTTCCTCAGGTGCGTGCAGTCCATACGCAGCTGTCTGTATTTCAAGCTGAAGTTGGCAGGCTGACCAAAACTCAAGCCTCTGGTCAAGAGGAGTGGAGATCCAAAATGGACTACCTACACTCTGAACTCAATCAAGCCAATGCACAAAAGGTGAGAGTGCGAATCCTCCATTGCCTGGCAATTCGATTCTGAATCAATTTTTGATTCAAGATCTTGAATGCATTATGAATTAAATGTTATGTTAAACTGTTACATGTTGATGTTGTATTAGCGTGGTACGTGTTAATTTGCATACATGTATGAGTTAGGCAAAATGGTAGGTATTATAATTCTCAATATTACAGATTTCATTCTAATATTTTCATCCTCTTATTAGTGCATTTATATCCTTGTGCACATACATTTTGGCAACAATCGGTCACGCTTATACCACGATAGACAAAACCAGTCCAACCAGTTTACGTCATAGTGATTATGTAAACAGGTAAGAAATGTCCAACATGCAAGTATTTATTATTTTAATACTTAATCGGCTTAAAGGTTTTCACAAAATCAGTTACTGTTGATTTGTATTTTTAATGTTCATACAGTAGCGGATGTTTGTTTACTGCTTAATAGAATGAAGTCAAATTTAATTGTCTGTTGCTTAAAAAACAATAGTCTTATAGTACTTATCGCAATTGCCTTATTTAGTGAATACATGTAAAGATTGTATTCGTTTCCAAAATCATTCAGCCTTAATCACAGTTGCAGTTGTAAACTGAGGTAACATAACCCCAATTTACACGCAAGTTCAACCGCGCGTCCTTCATGGTTGTTTCTAAAGTATGCTAATGCAGTAGAAAAGTCAAAATTCCAGACTATTTGTTTTAAGAACACATCTAGGCCATGAATATAAAACTATCATATTCAATTAATAACTATAATTGAGGTGGTCACTGGTGATGAAGAAAATAGGTTCTGTGACCCACTTTAAATCTCCCAACAACCGGTCAGTTGAGGATCAACTTTGATGTAAATGCTTTGTTTTATTACAGGAGCTCCTGACTGAACAAAATCAGATCCTCCAGGGGAAGATTTCATGTTTAGAAGATGAAATTAGAGCAGCCACAAAGCCTGATGTTGGAGAAAATATGGGGCCTATAATTGAGGTAAATCAAGAATTGTTTCATGTCAGGTTCATATTGTGTTCTGAAAGAATGATCTTTTGCAATTTGTAAAACTGTTTGTTAAACTTATAAAACGTTTATGACCAGCTTGTCATTTTGCAGAAGGACAGTTCCAAGCAGTCTGAAATCCTTCAAGAACAGATTAACCACCTACAAAGTCAAGTTGAATGTCTGACTAACTCTTTGACAAAGGCTGAAGACCATGCTCAATCTCTGCAGCATCTGCTTGCGGAGATGACTGTGGAGATCCAAGTTAGAGAAGAACGTGTCATGCAACTGACTGCCACAAACTCTGAGCAGTCCGATTTGCTTAGTCAAGAGATTCAATGTTTAAATAAACAAGTACAGTCTCTTAATGTTCTTCTAAGGAAGGCCGAAGAAGATGTTCAGTCAAAAAGTGATTTGCTGACTCGGCAGCAGATAGAAACCGACATGAAGCTTCAGGAAAAGTACCAAGAAGAGGAGCTCCTCCAGAAACAGATTACTTCCTTTGAAAAGGAGATTCTGAAGCTCAGAGAACACTATGATGAGAAACAGAAACTCCTCATCGAGACCGAAGAGGAACTTGGTGTGCTCAAGTCTGAGATGGCTGCCGTCCAATCCCAAACAGCTGAGAAGGACCGTAGCCTCGACACGCTCAGTGCCGAGGTTGCTGTTCAAGCTAAATTGGTTCAAAAGCTAAAGGGAGAGGCTCAGGACAATGCTAAAATGCTCTCTAAAATCCAGGAAGAGGCCTCCCAAAACACAAGTGCATTTAAGCTTGAGGTAGAGGACCTTAGAGGAGAGCTGGAAGTAATTGCTCTACAACTTAAAGATAAAGAACAACAGTTACTTGAAACCCAACATGAGTCTGCTCAGCTGTTGGAAAAACTTCAGCTGCAGCTGTCAGCATCACAGGCACAGGTGTGCAAGATGAAGGTGGAGATCCAAGATAACGAGGAACATGTCACGCAATTGAAGGCCAGCAACTCTGACAAGTCTGACTTGCTCAATCAAGAGATCCAACATTTAAAGAAACAAGTAGAATCTCTTGACTCCTCTCAAAGGAAAGCTGAGGAGGATGTTCAGTTTAAGAATGATCTGTTGGCACAACGGCAGAAAGAAGCTGACAGAACCCTGCAGGAGAATAAGCAAAAGGAAGAGCTCTTACAGAAACAGATTAACTTCTTTGAAAATGAAATTCTGAAGCTCACAGAACACTATGATCAGAAACAGAAACTCCTCATCAAGACCGAAGAGGAACTTGGTGTGCTCAAGTCTGAGATGGTTTCCGTCAAATCCCAAACAGCTGAGAAGGACCACAGCCTCGAGACGCTCAGTGCAGAGGTTGCTGTTCAAGCTAAATTAGTTCAAAAGCTAAAGGGAGAGGCTCAGGACAATGCTAACATGCTCTCTAAAATCCAGGAAGAGGCCTCCAAAAAAACAAATGCGCAAAAGGCCGAGGTAGAGGACCTTAGAGGTCAACTGGAAGTAATTGTTCTACAACTTAAAGATAAAGAACAACAGTTACTTGAAACCCAACATGAGTCTGCTCAGCTAACGGAAAAACTTCAGCTGCAGCTGTCAGCATCACAGGCACAGGTGTGCAAGATGAAGGTGGAGATCCAAGATAACGAGGAACATGTCACGCAATTGAAGGCCAGCAACTCTGACAAGTCTGACTTGCTCAATCAAGAGATCCAACATTTAAAGAAACAAGTAGAATCTCTTGACTCCTCTCAAAGGAAAGCTGAGGAGGATGTCCAGTTTAAGAATGATCAGTTGGCACAACAGCAGAAAGAAGCTGACAGAACCCTGCAGGAGAATAAGCAAAAGGAAGAGCTCTTACAGAAACAGATTAACTTCTTTGAAAATGAAATTCTGAAGCTCACAGAACACTATGATGAGAAACAGAAACTTCTCATCAAGACTGAAGAGGAACTTTATATGCTCAAGTCTGAGATGGTTTCCGTCAAATCCCAAACAGCTGAGAAGGACCACAGCCTCGAGACGCTCAGTGCAGAGGTTGCTGTTCAAACTAAATTGGTTCAAAAGCTAAAGGGAGAGGCTCAGGACAATGCTAACATGCTCTCTAAAATCCAGGAAGAGGCCTCCAAAAAAACAAATGCGCAAAAGGCCGAGGTAGAGGACCTTAGAGGTCAACTGGAAGTAATTGTTCTACAACTTAAAGATAAAGAACAACAGTTACTTGAAACCCAACATGAGTCTGCTCAGCTAACGGAAAAACTTCAGCTGCAGCTGTCAGCATCACAGGCAGAGGTGAGCAAGATGACGGTGGAGATCCAAGATAACGAGGAACATGTCACGCAATTGAAGGCCAGCAACTTTGACAAGTCTGACTTGCTCAATCAAGAGATCCAACATTTAAAGAAACAAGTAGAATCTCTTGACTCCTCTCGAAGGAAGGCTGAGGAGGATGTTCAGTTTAGGAATGATCTGTTGGCACAACGGCAGAAAGAAGCAGAGATAACCCTACAGGAGAATAAACAAAAGGAAGAGCTCTTACAGAAACAGATGTCCCTGTTTCAGGAGGAAATTATGAAGCTCACAGAATGTCATAATGAGAAGCAGGAACTCCTCATTATGGCTGAAGAGAAACTTGACACGGTCCAGACTGAGTTGGTTGCCATTAAAACCTTAACATCTGAAAAAGACCACAGTCTGAATACACTAAGAGCTAATGTTTCCACACAGGCAAATTTGGTTATAAAGTCAAGTGAGGAGGCTGAAATTAGCGCTGATCAGCTGGTTAAACTCCAGGAAGGAACCTCTGAACAAGCACGTGTGCTTGAGCTCGAAAACCAACATCTTAAAGGACAGTTGGAAGAAATTTCTCAGAAACTTAATGACAAAGAACAGCAGTTACTTGGAAACCAACAAGACTCTGCTCAGATTATACATAACCTTCAGATGCAGGTTGTCTCACTTAGTGCAGATTTGCAAAAGAAAGTCAAACAAATTGAATGTTTCAACCATGGGGAAGAAAAAGAGGCGCTTGAGAAGGCAATGACAGAAGAAAAGAAGGCTCATTGGGAAAAAGAAGTCATACTGGACAAGTTGCTACAGGCGGAAAAGGACCAGAAGGCTCTCGAGAAACAAGTGGATACGCTCCTTCTGGAGAAGGAGAGACTAGTTCAGACAAAGTTGATCATAGAGAAAGAGAACTTGGCCTCACTTAAGATTGAACAATTGCTCAAGCAAGAGCTTGAATCAATGAAGTTGGAAAAAGTTGGGCTTTTAAAAGAAATGGAAAAAAACGAGAAGAGCAATAGGCGAGAGAGAGAGTTGCAAGAGCAGCTTGTGGCTAAAACGGAGGCTGCTGAACACTACAAAGCTCAGGTAGGTGTGCGGTCAGATTTACATGCATTCATTGGTACCTTTCTGTTGGGTAGCTCACTATATAAGGTTAAACATGAAATGTTGTAGGTGGAAAAGGCAGTGAGTCACTACAATGACAAGAAGCTGCTTCTCCATGAAAGTCAAGAGGAGGTGGCCAAACTGAAGCTCTCCCTGGAAATAAAAGAGCGGCAGGTGAACGCCACTGGTGTGGAGCTCAAATTGCTTCAATTGGAATTGGAAAAGGCTCAAAACAAGGAAAAAAACATGTTGAGCAAGCTGACCCGTTTGGAGGCTCAGGTTGGTTTTGTATGACATTCATTGTTCTGTGTCGTTTGTTGTGCAAGTATAAGGCTGAACACTTAATCGAAAGATAACGGACATCGGGATACAGTAGAATGCAATTTTTTTTGTCTCTCTCTGAAAATGCTATCTGCTATATATTCACATGAACATCAAGCAGAAAAACACAGCACCAAAAAAACTGTCCAACTTTCATTATATTGTTTAAAAAAAGAGTGGATATAGTCAGACGACGTACAGTAGGTAAACAACATGACAATTTCTTGAGGAAAAAAATGCAGAAGAGCAAAAGAAAATAATACACATGAGTAGAGTTCTGTCATGAAAAACGATTTCAATTTCCTCAAATGATGCATTAGTTTATCATTTCAACTACCTGTGAAAGATCTTTAAGAGATAATTGCCGCAGTGTCATTAAACAAAACTCCACTAATGCATGGAAAAACTGTTCCGGTATTAAATATGCATGTCCTCAATTCTGTTACTTAACCGCTGAAGACAATGGGTTAATAAAGAGAGGAAGGGAAAAAATGCATATTGAAGCGCAATTGAATTATTGAGGAAAAAACAAATTAGATTATTTTCCCAAATTCTTCATCCCTGGATCGTATGCAGTGTGTTGTCATAAAGGTCGTATGTGACATGTAACTGTGCCAGTCCCTTTTACCATTTTCACAGCGACCCGCTTAAGTATTCGTGTCAATACGAGACGTCAAAGAAAAAAAAGTTTATACTTTTCTGAATTCTGCTCATATTAAGGTGGCCTTCGCTGACCTAAACCTGTGCGCCCACAACCAAATCCCTGGCCATCAACGAGGAACATCTGAATCATGTTACTTGGAGGTTCCGGGCTCACACTTAAATGTTCACGCAAAAGTGGAGCCCAAAGGAGTTCTGAGCTCAGACAGTCTGGAGCAAAGCTCCCTTGAAGATTCGCTGAACAACACAAGGTTCCCATTTTGCTTAGTGAAAAGTATTAAGTGAACAGAAATTCAACTAAGGAGAATATTGAAATTTAATCACCATGATATTTGTGCCCCAATTTGCAGGAAGCTTTCGGCGCCTGATGAATCGAGCACACCGCTCGTTCGCAGTTCTGAGAGGCTGGCAGCCAAACGTCGTGGTCTGAAGGCTGAGTCACTGGAAACTCTTTATTTTACACCAATAAATACAAGACACAACAGGTAAATGGCAGAGTTATGAGTACCGTATTTTCGCAGTCATAAGGCGCACTTAAAAGTCCCAAATCTTCCCCTAAACTAACACAGCGCCTTGTAAGGCGACTGCGCTCATTATATGGACAAAGTATCACTCGCGACCATCAACCCTTTTACTCATTGGGCTGTTTGGAGTGCATGTTAGCACACCCTGCTGGACAAAGTGTGAGTCATCTATGCTTCAAAGTGACCATGACTACTATACATTATGTGACTATGGTGTTTGGGTGATGGTGTGGGAGAAAGCTGGACAAAAGGGCAGCTGTCCACAATGTTGTAGTCTGTCTTATCATTTATGTTATTGCAAGCAAGAAACGTCCCAGGTTTAGACAACAGACAAAAAGCCCAAAGCACAACAGCACATCTCTCTAAACAGCCATGTGATTTGGCTGAGTCTGAGTGGCTCCCAGAAGGCATTGCTTTAATGGCTCCCAAGAAGCCATTGCTATATCATTTTGTGTTATTTTTATTTCTTTTTGGTATATTGATGGCATGAGAGATACATGTTTTGTGTTAATCTTATTTCTTTGTTTGCTTGTATGCTGAGTTTTTTTTTTTTTTTTTTTGAAACCGTGACTCTAAGGAGTGTGGTGACCAGTGAAGTCCCTCCCCTGACGTAGTCTTGTAGACTATTGCCATGATACCTATTATTGGTTAGAGTCATTGTTAATGATAGCGATTGTCAATGGTATCATAGCAACTGTCTTTGAAATGTGGCGATTGCTTATGGTATTGAGGCAAAGTGAATTGCCATGGGCTGAGTCAGCGCGAGCAGCCGAGCTATTGCTATGCTAAAAACAGCTGAGCTAGCGCCTTACAAGGCGGCGCGCAGAAATAGCACCCTCAACAGGTGTTGCGCCCTCCTATGACTGCGAAAATACGGTACTTAACAGAATTTCACTTTTACCTTGGTTTACATTTTGTAATCTTGCATTCTCTAGAACCACCAAAGAAAGCAAAACAGAAGTGGATTTCCCCTATATAAATCCATCGTCGTCCGTCAAAAGACGGAGGACAACGCAGGTTATAAACATAACCTTGACAAAGGTAATGGAAATGTGTTGACATGCTTTTGAACTTAAATATTTTAACAAACTTTATTTCCCTAGAAAAATAACAAATTACCTTTTACGTTTACTAAACAATATTGTCGAGATAATGCCTTGTTTTCGTCTTTGTCAATCACTTTAAAACAAGCTTTTCGGGGGTTGATTTTAAATGTATTCATCTAATTTCCCGCTAATTTATATTACACCATACGGAAAGCGCTTTGTTACAGCTCCAGCTGTTGTGAAATGCGCTATATAAATAACGTTGCATTTTATTGATATTAACAGCAAAGCCCTTTACCCGAAGAAGAGAAGGTCAGTCAACTGTGAGTTGTAGTCCTATTAATATTTATTGCACAGAAGCGACGTCATCAAGCAGCAGTCAATTAAAAGGAGCCCACCAGATGACGCCGCTTCAAGGAGACTGTGGATTTTGCTCGAATAGCTCACTTGCTCTTGACATTTAACTCAGCCTGAAAAGCAACGTTACATAAAAAGTGCTTCATTTTTTTTGGTTCCATTATATGAAAAAAATATATTCAGTGTCTTTAAAACGAAAAACAACAAAAAAAAAAAACAGCACACTGTTCAACTGGGTTTAATGCTTCTCAACATCAATTCAATTTAATTATTATTCTTTTAAAGTTACTTATTTTATATTATATAATGTATAATTTTTTATTTTATTTTTTCCCACTTAGGTCTGTTCTGTTTTAATTAGCAAAGTTGTTGCTGTGTTAAGAATCTGTTTATGTGCCTTTTTATGTGCATTCAGAATACAAAATTGTTCTCTCCATGCAGTAAACGACTAATTTTTTTTCAAATTTCACAAAACTGCGGCTTATAGCCTGGTGCGGTTTGTATATGTTTTTTTCCCCTCTCTCTCACTCTCCAACAAGAGTTGATGCGACTTATTTAGTTATAGTCCGGAAAGTATCGTACTTCAGAAGTATGCAAACAAGGCATCATGGCTTTATTTATGCAATTAGTGTAATCTTGCAAATCTTGAAGTGGCATGCACTGCACTCATTTTAATTCAAATTCTGTGGACTATTAAAACTGTAAATTGTAACCCGTATTATCAGTTTTTTTTTTAATATGTAAATTTTTGTTGACTTTTTACTACGCCTTACTTACTTGGGTCTTTTAAATCTTGCACAAAAGCAAAACACACACAAAAAAAAACTAATACTAAAACTTCTTTTGGAAAAAATTATAGTCAGGAAAACCTACCAAAGCTGCTATGAAAACTAATTAAAACTAACAACACTTTAAGCAAAATTCCAAACTAAATAAACACTATAACTAAAATTCCCAAACGATAGTAACCCTGGTTCTTACAAAGCTGTCAAACTTTCTTCTCTGAGCATTTTGGTAAACTCTTATCGCACTCCTCTTCAGAAAACTCCAGGCAGCATTGAAGGTGATGAGACGTTCTCCAGCCTGGCTTCAGCTCGCTCTCAGCCCAACCTCTCTGGTGCCCATGGCGCACGTCCAGTGTCCATGGAGCTTTTTGACACGCCCGCTAGAATGACCGCCGCTGCCAGCGAACAGCTCAGCGGTCTTCCTGGGTATCGGCGGAGCACGCTCCATTCGCAGAGTAAGTTTGACTTGAGCAACAGCACACGGAAAAACTTATCAACTCAAACTGTATCGTTTACAGTCATTTTTTTAATGGGATCTGACCTTTTAGATGAGGCCCATAACTCCTATTTGCTCAATTTTCTGCACTCTGATGTGTTCAGCCACAAGTACGTTTTGCGTCGGAGCAGAGAATGAGCCAGATGGTGCGCCAGATGACTGGATGCGAATTGCTGAGCTCCAAGCAAGGAACAAAGCCTGCCTTCCTCATCTCAAGAGCAGCTATCCTGTAGAGTTTGAGGTTGGTTAATCAGTGATTCTCAACAGTTGTAATGCTTGGACCTATGTTCTGTGTCTATCAGCGGTATACATGACAACTACATAAATAAAATTCTATTTTAAATTAGAATTTCTTGAATTCAAATTTGAAAATCTTTCATTAACAATGGATTTCCAATCATTTTGCCCACGAGAATAAACTCCGTAAATCAATACTAAATATATTGACGCAAGTCGCATTCCCTTGTTTATGGTATCAATTTCAACCATTTTCTCCCTTCAGACTGGCTACAAGAGCGTGCTTACTTTCACCGACGAGGATGTCCGGACAGGTGACCCAATGGAGACCATTCGTCGAGGCTCCATCATGCCAGGCCAGCTCCAAGAGTCTCTCGCTTCCCATCGGCACTCCCTCGCAGCAGGACAGTCGAGTTCCGCAGTTGGTGTCCGTTCTCACCGTCTGTCCTTGACAGCAGATCATCCACGGTCCAAATTGGTCAGCTCCTCTCAGCTGAAAAGCGCGAGATGTACAAAGCGGTCTGGTTCGACGTTATCTGTTCCTCAAACGTCACCTGAGGTTAGTCGTCGTGTCAAACTGAAAGATTGTATGGATATTTTCTAAATTTTCTTTAACCGTTATCATTTTTTTTTTTTTATTTGCCAGAAGAAAATGAAGGCCAGCTGTTTCCCCCGACCCCTCACTCCCAAAAACAAGAACATCAACAGCGGACCCTCCAGCTCACAAATTCACCCTGCCTTCAGTCCAGTGAGTTTGACATCCGTAGAGTTTATGTTGTGTAACATAAACTAATAGTCAAGTGTGATGGAATGCTTTCGCAGCCTGACTTCGATCCGGGCTACATGGTTTCCACTCTCAATAAATGACTGGTGTAGTCTGCCTTTAGCCCAAAGTCAGCTAGGATTGCCTTCAGATAACAATATAAGTCAGCAGTTAAGAAATTGAATGGCTAGATACAATATTCCTAAGTTAAACGTTAAAAAATATAACCTTCATGAAATGACAATTGCAGGAAATGTTAAATTTTTTGTGAAACCTATCATTTCAAATAGAACGGAATAAAACCGTTTCAACTGAGACACAAACTGTCAGCTCGTCAGACTTCTCCTTTATCTTGTCAGGTTGACCGCCGGCAGTCTATGATGTTCACCATCGACAACACCCCAAAGAACAGCAGCAGCAGCAATTACCTGAAAAGAAGCCTGAACAAACTCCGTAGTTCCACTCGGAAGTCACCAGGCAAAACCTCCATGAAGTCCCCCGGAAATGCCATGCACAAAATAAATAAGCAGGTTACCACTTCCTGCGCTGCGGCGGGTCGAGCGGGCAGGGGAAGCAGCTTCAAGTCACTCCAAATGGTCTCCAAAGAAAACAAGAAGTCCCCTCAAACTTCTGGCAAGTCCCCACGGTTGACGACAAGCGTTCGCAAGGTAAGGAGATGGTCTTTAATTTAAAGGTGAGCAAAGAATTGTCTGCCCACTCAGTCCTTTAATCTGGCGAGCCATTTACAATAGAATTCTGTTATAGGCTTGGTGGACAAACATTGACTCTCTGATGTTGTCTTCACATACTCTGGTGATCATGTTATTGGGTGTAAACGATTCTGACTTGATGTTTCTATTTTTAAGTCTTGAGAAATTGTGCTGCGTTTTTCTACATTCTAATATATATATTTTTTTATTCTGCAGATGAAGAGGAGGATGGTGTGAATTTTTCAGCAGTTCAACACATTCATTTGTAATTTGTGTTTTATGCACTTTTATTACTTTATTTTGAATTTTACTGTATTGTCTAATTTGTATATTAAAAAAAAATCAAATTTACAAATTGTCCTGTCTGAACCTTGAGCATTCATTTCCAACAAATGCAAAAAAAAAAAAATCATGCTTGCAGACATATTTACCCATGCACACAAGCGAGTGAACTGGAACCAATACCAAAGTACCTGGAGCAAATCCACCCTCAGCACAGGGAGAATATGCAAGCTTCATGCATGAAGTTTTTAAGCCCCAACCTTTGAAAAGTTAGGTGGCTATACTTATCCACTTATTCCACTTTCAGTCTCCTTTGGAAACCACAAATGCGCATTCAACAATTCATAAGCAAAGTTGAAGGCTAGGCTCCAAACACGCCTGTGATGCTTGCGATAAGCGCTCAGATAATGGATTGATGCACGGAAGTATATCATGATAAATGCTGAAGGTAATGTAAATGGATTGGCTGATTTTTGTACTGTATATCTTGTCAATTATGTATATCCATAAAAGAAATCCCCCATGATTCCACTTAAAATATTAATCAAAATGTATCAATAATTTGAGTAGAGGGATTTATTGGTTCCTTAAGAGGATAAAAGGATGGAAGGAGGGTTTGTTTCAAGTGGTCGTGTGAGGTAAGCTTGATTAAAACAGCTGAGGAACGTTTTAATGCCATTGCAAGATTTGTGGACCGTGAGTTTCTGACACACATTTCTGGGCATGTTTTTTTTCCTCTCTCAATGCAAAAGTGTTGTTCAGGGGTCCATTTCACAAAATAGGTTCAAAAAACTCTGAGTCTAATCCTGAACTCAGTTATCTACTTTTTGAAATAGAAAAATCAAAGTTTCCGGTTCCAGAACAGATGTTTTGAATCAGTTTATCATCTGAGTGTCTAAACTGGGGGTGGAAATGTACGGGACACGGTTTTTCCAAATTTTAATATGTACTAAACAATTAAATATCCCTTTCCTAATGAACGGTTTCTCCAAATGATACACATTATCTTGGATTCAGCATTACACTTTGAAAATCTTCCGGGCGGGGCCAGCATGACTGTGATCTTGAAGAAGGCGGATATGGAATCATTGAGCCACACCTGACTTTCTGGCATGGAAGCATGCTTGCTTTTCTCCCTTCTGATTCATTTAATTAAACAATAAAAATGGCGTGAGCAATACTTACCGATAGCTGGTCATTTCCATCTTCCAAGTCATTGGGCGGACCCAGTTCATGAAATTGAGTTTTCTGCCTCTTTTTTGCAGCCTTATTTAGTTTTTTACCAAATTTGTACTTGTACTCTTTCTTTCATTCATTATCTGAGCCGCTTCTCCTCACGAGGGTCGCGGGCATGCTGTAGCCTATCTCAGCCGTTTCGGGCAGAAGGCGAGGTTCACACCGGATTGGTTGCCAACCAATCGCAGGGCACACAAAGATGGGAAGTGGAGGGCAGTTTTTTTTTTCACTTACTAGAATTTGAAATATGAATGCGTTTACATGGAGAGTTTGAACACATTTTATAGAATAAGTGCAACACCGCTGCAGTTGCTATATATCTGCTCATTTATGCTAGGAATGGATTTACTATTCATATCATCTGCTTCACTATGTGAGGGAGTAATGATGGGAATGCATGAACCAACCATGCTGGCAATCACAATTGCAGGCAATTAAATTGAATTAATCTGAAAGTATGTTTTTATGGATGAAAATAGTCACATTTTCAGTTGTACCTTCATATTGGAGACTGTATGTTTCAATTTCTATTCTCTTATCTGAAAATGCTTATTTACCGTAATACCTTTTTGTTGTATAGGGGATTGCAGATTTAATCCAACCAAAGGCACATCAATATACTGGGACAACATACGAAATGGAATTAACCTGACTGTGGAAATTGCAAAGGTACATGTGGGGAATGTTTGTTTGCATCCTGTTGTATGTGATATTGTTATTATTGCTGTCTTGCATAGTGTTTTGTTTGCGCTGTTTTAAAACTCAACAATGACATGCTTCTATTGTGCAGTATTGTGAATCTTCTGGGCAAAACACAAGGTAATGGGGAATGTCTGACCTGCTCTTTTTATTCACAGGTGCTTTTGTTGCTGGTTTACCATGACGTGATGAATGAACGTAGCACCCTTAATACTTTGGACACTGGAGTGGAGGTAAGCAGGCAGAATTATTTTTGTTAAAACACTGGGAATATGATGTGTTAATGTGTTTTTGTTCTCATTCCTTCTGTACCAAAATAATCATATTTACATTCTTGTTTGTTAGAGGGAGATTGCAAATCTGACTGTTTCTTTTGTGATGGAGAGCAATGGCAGTGTTTATCTGAGTAATGGCCTTGATGCCTACTTGGCAGAGCAATGTGAGTCTCGCATCCATTTCGGCATTTCTTTGGCATTTGACTTGTGCTTTCAGACGTTGGACGCACTTTGCAGCTGATTCAGATGTTTGTCTTCATCCTTCAGATTTGCCAGTGCCGCATGAAATATTGGGGCGAACGGCGAGCAGCTCTACTTCCAGTGTGCCAACATTCTCTTCACTCTCAGATGAAGACTCGTCTGTTATCCATTGCACAAAGTAAATCTGGTTTCTGGATTTGCATACCGTGTCATCATCTTCTGACATGTAACACTATCACTGACTTTTATAAATATTTATTTATTGCTGGTGTTGTGCCCAAACCTATGGTTACATAATTGGTGAATTTAATATTTTTTTCCACCTACAAATGTGTACTTTTTGGTCAGTCCCCATGTGGGTCTCTTAATTTAGACAGCTCCCACTGGTTAACAGCACATTTTCATCGGAGGTGAATATATCTTTGGTGCTGATTTAAAAAATTCCTAGTGTTACAAGTTCTTAAACCGCTGTTACCACCACTCCTACTAATGTTACTTAAAGAACAGAATTAGCCGGTAGTTAGCTGCATTTCTGTAAAGTCTGCTTTTCCACTACTAATACTGACTTCTTTTGGCTGCTTGGAGTGATGTTGCGTTAAATGAGCCTGGGTGTTTGTTGTGTTTCCAAAGCATCTCAAATAGACAAGAGTTGGACCAAAATATTTAATTATGCAAAAAAATAGTCGGACCCCGAACCTGCGATGGATGTTGGTTTACTGTCCAGTGTGTCTTTTGTGGTGACTTGAACGAAGATCACAAATGACACAGTTCTAGTTTTTTATTTTTATAATTCATTTATTTATGAGTGAATTAGACTGAAAAGATTGTAATTATTATTTTGTTTTTCTTGATTATTTATTTTCACAGCAAATCTCCTCTTCAGGATATTATGAACACTCCCGAATTTGAGTTGAGGAAGATTCAGCGGGAGATGGTCAAAGAGCGAGATTATAGGGATAGACTGGAGCGAGAGATCGCCGACAAGATTAGCGTCATTGCTACAAGAGGTGCCGAACTTTTTTTTACTTATTTCAACAGACTGCACCTTAACACTGCAAAAACAAAGGAGATTGTCGTCGACTTCAGGAGGAACAAGACGGTGCCGCCCCCCCTCTGCATCGAAGGCGTGTGTGTGGAGAGGGTCCACACGTTCAAGTTCCTGGGAGTACAGATCTCCGACGACCTTTCTTGGACTCACAACACCACAGCAGTGGTAAAGAAGGTCCGCCAGCGTCTGCACTTCCTGAGAGTCCTCAGGAAATTCGACCTGGACAGGAAGCTGCTGCTAGCCTTCTACCACTCGTCCATCGAGAGCCTGCTGACGTACTGTGTCTCCACCTGGTACAGCGGCTGCACTGAGGCGGACAGAGTGAGGCTCCAGAGGACAGTCAAAACAGCGCAAAGAATTATTGGCTGCCCTCTCCCCTCACAGGCGGACATCTACACCGCCCGGTGCCTCAGAAGGGCTCTCAACATCGTCAAAGACAATACCCACCCAAACTCACACCTGTTCGACCTGTTGCCCTCTGGCAGGCGCTACAGGTGCATCAAATCGAGGACCAATAGACTGAGAAACAGTTTCTTTCCGAGAGCCATCTCCATTCCGAACTCTCACACACACACGAGAACACCCTTACCTTGCAGAACAGCATTGTGATGTGTTTTTATATACACTATTCAGTACTATTTTCCTTTGCAATCTCTTATTTATTTATCTAATTTATATATTTGCCTGTATTATTGTTGTTTTGCACTGGAGTGGGGAGCCCTCTAATCTCGTTGCACACTTGAGTACAATGACAATAAAGGGATTTCTAATTTCTAATATCTCTCATAATTATGTATGTGCAGCCCTGTAGGGCCAGTGCAGCCTCTGCCACAAACGCACACTGCCACTTATACACGCAGCACATTGAGGTGAGCGCATTTTAGATTTATCTCTCCTTTCGGGGGTTTTCTTTGTCTTATCGATGCAGTCCCGTCTGATCTAATCGTCATTCTACATGGCGTTACCTGATAATGTGGAGGTGGGGGTAACTCAGAATACAAGGGGGCAGTTGCACCCTACCTTCTTTACCTTCTTCAACCACTTTCTTTGTCATTCTCAATATTGGTCCTATTTCATCATCCTCCTTTTTATGGAACATTAATTGTTCCTTTCTCTTTTCTACACATTCTCCAGCTTTCTTTTCACATTCCTTTTCTTTTCTTATTGACCTTCCAATCTCTACACTGCAGCGTATCCCTGGGTTTTATTTTACTACCTAATGTCCCCATTTTAGAAAATTTGGACCAGTTTGTCAACACCTAGGGTGTTCTAAAAACTGGTTTCTCATCAGGAGGACAGCAACTCAAATTTCTTGTTTATAACCCTACTGTATTACATGGGATAAAATACCAAATGGTATTTGTAATTCCCAATCACACCATTCACACATACAGTTTTTCGCAAACATTCACAAGCAAAATGTACATTGCACTTCCACTGATGTTGTGTGTTTTCTTTTCCGTTCCTTTCTTCAGCTTTCTTTTTTCCGTCAACGCACTTCTCACTGCTTCGAAATTCGCCGGATCTTTCAGACGTGGCTTGAAGTCATATTTCTTCACTCTCCAGAAATTGGCAACAATCCGGGTCCTACCCGTTCATAAACTTCACATCTGGGTTTGCTTTCAACTCTTTGGGCACGTTTTGACCCATTTTCCATTGTTGTCTGAAGTCCGCTATCTTTACTCACGCTCACACAAACGCACACGCACGCACACACGCTCTTTCACACTCAATCACCCCCTCCCTTTCTTTTCACTCAGTCTCATTCAACACACACATACACTTCTCAGTCAAATGAGCTTGTTGGCCAAAGAAATTCAAAATCAAAATAAAAATAATAAAAACCACAGAAAATAATGCCTCACTATTCCCTAAATTTAATGTGAAATTGTGAGTAGACCTTCTCGAGGTTTTTTACGTACCGAGGGATGTTTAATTTGCTTGGAAACCCTGTTTCCCTTCTCTAGGCTGTCTTATCTTTTTTCTCTATAATTTGCTCAGTTTCTCAACGAGTTATGGCCCAATTCGCTACCAATTTATTTAATTTTTTTTTTTTCTTTCGACACCGAGGAACACTACTCAATGTGTTCACCGTGCTATCCGTAGGGGAGACCCAGTCTCTCAATGAGTTATGGCCTAATTCGCTACCGATTCTTTTTTTTTTTTATATAACTCCTTGGACTAGCACGATGCAGTTTATTTTAACCGTACTGTCTAAACGGTTGAGGCCCGGCCTCTGCGCGCGCTGTCTCACACACCTCTTTCACTCCCCTTCCAATTGTTTTAACATTTTAACAATTTAAAATGGTGGTACAAAATAATTTGAAAAACAATACCTCTGGATCAGCCTTGTCCGATAGGGAACCGACATCCGGGCAGACGGCCGCAGCAGGAGCTCGGAGGCCCGCTTTCTCAAATGGTGAAGCGCTGACGTCAGATTCGGTGGCCCCCGAAATATCCAGCGACGAGCGTCTGTCCGGGTGTGGCTCCCGGGTGAGGCTCCCGGATGATCGGCACCAAATAAATGTCAGGTTTAAAATGCCCTGACGCCTTTTTTAGACTGAATTAACTTATTAAAGATGGCAGAAAACCAGAGCAAACCAGTTACAGTCTTGTTTTTGACCGTTCGCGAAGGGGAGAGGGAGCCAGGCGGGAACAAGCGTCTTGCCAGTTCAATCCCGCACACTCTCCCTCTGACTTCCTCACCACCCGCTCGGTGTTTTATTAACAACCTAAGCAGATAATGGGCGTCTGTTTTCCAGGGAGACAGGAAAGCATAAGTAACTAATTATCTGAAATTCTAGCAGGCAGGAAGCATCAATCACAGTGGTCAGTTAAGAATTCAGCCTGAGGCGAGGAATTCAAAACTCAAAGAAAAGCTTAATTGTGTGCGTGTGTGCTAAAGCAATAATGTGAGTGTCTGTTGTTGGAATTTAGCTTTATATCAATGTCAGAATTTAATTTTAAACCAATGTAAACTCAAATTAGTAATCCAACTCCAATTTGCGACCTTACCCAACTCTCATTCATCCAACAATATGCGCGCTCGTTCTGCAATAGAAAGGCATCAGGAAGCCGGCATTTTCGCGCACAAGTGGATTTATTCCCAATACATAGATTTTCTACATGGCACCTGGGTCTCGGGTCCCTCTCAATACAACTCTACACCTCTCTTGCCACCAGCAGACGTACTCTACATCCGAGTTGCCCAGTAACGATTCATACTATACAATATGCAAATGGCACAGAGACAAAGGCATCCTGGCATGATTCTATTGGCTATGTGTATCCTGCAGTTAACTTTAGCGTGCTCTCATTGGTCTTTCTCCCCCGCCGAATCCCGTGGTGGCTCCTCCTGGTTGTGGCTTGAGTTATCTCGTCTTCGCCCCCTCCTTGCGGCTATCACCATCTGTCCTGAAACCTTTCATTCTTGCACATCCCCACACACCGTTCCGCTCTACCAGTCACACGCTCAGCACTTTACAGTCTCACACTTTCATACACTGGATGCAGCAACATCTAATGAACTATGTTAAGCTCAAACTCTTATATTCCTTTAATAGTCAAATGTATGAAATCCTTTAAGTGTAACCGAAGTTTCGACCATGCTAATGACAAGACCCTCAGGAGATGAATGCAGGAAGATTGGCTCAAGGCTGCAACAAAGGAGGTGTGAACGAGACACCTCTGAAACAATAGACTTTCCTGCCAGGACAACAAAAGTCATGCTGGTGGCTCCTAGCAGTCTACTCTTTGCTCTGTGTTTAGATCATGACTCCTGATTACATTATCCTTTACTGTGTGTGTGGGGGGTGCTCTTGTTTTGATGACATATCAGGACATTTTTATGATAACACACCTGCAATCTGAGGACTCGAAGAAAAATGGGGACATTTTTCGAGTCCTCATTTTTCTACGCCATCTACAGCAATCTAGAGGTCCCCAGAATGCTCCCAATCCAAAAATCTTTCATGTCCTAAAATACCACAAATTTCAGAAATTCTGTGTTTAAGTGTGTTTAACGTTTGACTCACTTTTTATTTGGAACCCTAGTGGCCATCTTCTGTACTTTAACACACTTTTACTTACGTCACGGCACAGGTCCTCATATGTCACCTTTTTCAGACTCACTAACACATTTTGCTGCGCAAGCGCCACCCACTTACACGCAATCAAATGTTTGAAGCAGCAAAGCCTGGCCTCCAGTCAAATAGTAACATCTCGGAAACAAACACAACCACATCAAACTTTGAATGGATGCATGGTAGGTAATTACTTTTACTTTATCTGACCAGAAGATATAAGTTGTTTGAATATATAGCAGTGTTCAGTAAGGGCCACACAAGGTAATGCTATTAGACTACTAGCTAGCTAACTAGCTAGCTAGCCAGCTTGTTAGCGTGCTAATTAGCTAAAGGTATTGTAGAAATGCTGTTTTGCAGGGAAAGTTCTGTAAAAGTTTTTGAATCAACTACAGTACAGTTTCTTAAATGTTGTTGAGCTCAAGAGTTTATTTCAGCATAAGATGTTTTTTTGAAATGCAGCTAATATTAGTCAGTACAGCAAGCCTAATGAAAGTTGGCCATGCTTTTTTATGAGGAAAATTTGGCAGTATCTATCTTTTTTGGTACATTTGGTCAAGACAATATTATGTTAATGTAGTTTAATGTAATACTGCCATCAGCCTTGTCTCTAATCTACTAGTCTGACTAGACTAAAATGTTGTGTTTGAGGCAGAAAATATTATCACTTTATGAGTCCTGTTTGATACAAAATAAGCAGTGGCATTTTATTGATTGTTTGTCTGGCTGAAGTTTGTCACTTTCGATTGTAGATGTTTACTGATTGATGAATACACACCTAAGTAAAGATCATGCCACAAAGAAGAGCCAGACTTAGTCCTGAATCTGAGGCTGCACATTTTATTTTGTCTGGAGTTGACAAGACTTGCTTGAAAGTCCAGTGGATCAGTGAATATAAAGGTATGTTATATACAGGATATGGTTACTGCATGAAAATTACTAGAGCTGCATCTATGCCTGTCACAATATCAAATCTTTTTATGTGTATTTTCCCAAAAATTAACATTATAAATGATAGTATTTTTTTAATGCCAATAATATATTGATGATAAAGCAAAAAACATCAAGTACATTCATTTTAAATGCAATTATCCTTCAATTCTCAAAAGTATTGCATTGCCATGTAGACCTTTAACATATCTTACAATTAAAAAATAATTTCATACAACTGAAAACCTTAAAAAAATCTCACTTCAACAAATATTAGCAACAGAAAATTGCAGACTTTTTGTAATGTTGATTGTACAAGGCTGTGATGACTGTTTGGGAAATCCACATTTTTAAAGACAGTTTGTAATGCCCATCAAAGTGAAAGATTGCACAAATACAGTATGTACACCGGAGATGGGAACTTTACCCTATTTTGGCGGTCGGTCCTCCAGATCACTGGTGAAAGACCAGAAAAAGCATGGCTAACAGAGCTTTTATGACGAGTCACAATATTAGATCATGAAAAAAATCTCACTGAAGAAAATTCTTGATCTTTTTGTTCTGCAAATGTCTGATTAACTGCAGTAAATACAATCCAAATCAGGTTTACTATTCGACACTGAAATTGAATTTTTGTGTACTAGGACGTGGTGTATTTGCCTGTGAACCAATTGAAAAGGGATCCTTTGTGGTAGAGTACCGTGGGGAGTTAATCACGCACTATGAATGGGACAAGAGGCAGAAAAAGTACACAGAAAAGCAAAATTCTTTCTTGTTTGATTTTGAATTGAATGGTAGCACATGGTGGTAAGTAAAGCTCTATAATAAGATCACTTGGTTCTTTACAATATTATAGTTTTAGTGGAGAAATATTTGATGTTTCCTTGTTCAATTTCAGCATTGATTCATCCCATGAAGATGGTTCATTGGGTCGACTGGTCAATGACGCTCACAAAAGACCAAACTGTCGAATGAAAAAAATAACAATCCAGGACAAACCTCATCTTTGCTTGTTTTCAATTGAAAACATCCAAGCAGAGGATGAAATAACTTATGACTATGGAGATTCTAAGTGGCCATGGAGGACAGAGGTAAACAATGCCTGAATATAGGATTCAAGTATTTTAAGTGTAACCGTACTGACACTATATTGTTGCTTTGCTGCAGACATCGAGACCCACGTTCCTGTCACAACCTTCTGGAGACCAAGAAGGATGTGAGCAATCCATGTCATCATCTCAACAGGTTATCACATTTTATCAGTATACATCATATTTAAGTTTACACCTTTCTTTGACACCAACAAGTGAAGTTAGAAGTCAGGAAAATTGACTCAATATGATTTCAGTCGTCATGTCCTCATATTACTGGAGTCTGAAAGACTAAAGTGTGTTTCAGGTGACGTCTGACGATACTGTCTGAAGTTCACTCCGTAGAGTGTGTTTTCGATTGTCCCCATATTGACACTTATCAGAGATGTAGCGTAGTTAATTTCTATATTGTGATATAATGAGGCCAGATCCTCTTGTGAATGATATTAAATGAAAAGGAGTTTCTATTTCTAAGTTGAAGAGACAATGTTCAAAGCACAGACTATTTCTGACACTGTATTGTTTCATTGCTGCAGACACCAAGTGTCACATTACTGACTGAACCTTCTGGAGACCCAGAAGGATGTGAGAGATCCATGTCATCATCTCAACAGGTTATCACATTTAATCAGTATACATCATATTTAAGTTTACACCTTTCTTTGACAACAGCAGGTGAAGTTAGAAGTCAGGAAATTTGACTCAATGTGCTTTCAGTCGTCATGTCCTCAAATTACTGGAGTCTGAAAGACTAGAGTGTGTTTCAGGTGACGTCTGACAATATCTGAAGTTCACCCCTTAGAGTGTGTTATAAATTGTCCCCATATTGACGCTTATTAGAGATGTAGCGTAGTTAATTTATATATTGTGATATAATGAGCCCAGTTCAACTTGTGAATGATCTTAAACAAAAAGGAGTTTCTATTACTATATTGAAGAGACCATATTCAAAGCACAGACTATTTCTGACACTGTATTGTTGCTTTGTTTCAGACACCAAGTGTCACGTTCACGACTGAACCATCTGAAGACCAAGAAGGATGCGAGAGATCCATGTCATCATCACAACAGGTTGTCACATTTTATCAGTATACGTCATATTTAAGTTTTAAGTTAGAAGTCATGAAATTTGACTCAATATGCTTTCAGTCGTCATGTCCTCAAATTACTGGAGTCTGAAAGACTAAAGTGTGTTTCAGGTGACGTCTGACGATACTGTCTGAAGTTCACTCCGTAGAGTGTGTTTTCGATTGTCCCCATATTGACACTGATCAGAGATGTAGCGTAGTTAATTTCTATATTGTGCTATAATGAGCCCAGATCAACTTGTGAATGATGTTAAACGAAAAGGAGTTTCTAATACTATATTGAAGAGACCATATTCAAAGCACAGACTATTTCTGACACTGTATTGTTGCGTTGCTACAGACATCAAGTGTCACCTTCCTGACGAAACCTTCTGGAGATCCAGAAGGATGTGAGAGATCCATGTCATCATCACAACAGGTTGTCACATTTTATCAGTATACATCATATTAGAGTTTACACCTTTTTTTGACAACAACAAGTGAAGTTAGAAGTCAGGAAAATGGACTCTACGTGATTTCAATCGTCATGTCCTCATATTGCTTTAGTTCGAAAGACTTGAAAGTGTGTTTCAGGAGACTACTGTTGGAAGCTAACGCTACATAGATTTTTTTTTTGTGCTGAGCATGATATTACTGTGAGAGGTGCTACTCAAGCCGTATTAAAACTTAAAATACATGTTTTCTCTGTTTTCATTCAGATCAGTCCTGATGAACATTCAGATTGGACAGATTATGACGATGTGGACTATATTCCAGATGAAAGTTGTAATTCTTCAGATGGAAGTATCAGCAGTACAGAACTAAGAATCACAGAATCTCATAATCCCCCAAAACTGTTAGAGGATATGCAATTGAGAAGGGGCACAGTACAAATTAAGGAAATCACCAGTTCAACAATTCCGACAAATTTAACCTCCTCACTGAGCAGTCATTCAATTTCAGTCACAAGTAGCAGTGCCGATTCATCAGCGAACACATCATATGATAACAACGCCATCAAGGTCACACCATTGCCAAAGGGGGCAAAACAAAGCAAGTACAACAAGAGGCAGTATTGTCTTTATTGTAAAAAGACTATTTCTAAATTGGCAAGACACCTTGAATCTTCCCACAGTACACAGCCTGATGTTGCTAGGGCTTTAAGTTTTGATAAACGGTCCCACGAAAGACGAGATTTGTTACGCTTTCTTCAAAAGAGAGGAAACTTCAAACACAATGCTACAGTGGCAAGCTGTGGTGCTGGTGAAATGGTTGCATGTCGAAGACCCTCTAAGGCAACACAACCTGATGGCTACCGACACTGCAAGTTTTGTCAAGGACTATATGCAAAAGCTAGTCTTTGGAAACATGTAAAAAACTGCCCTCAGAAGTCTACTGAGGTAGAGCCTGGCACTGGGCAAAAACGGATCAAACTGGACTTACCAAGACCTGATCAAGTCAACGAAGCTGTTTGGAAGATTGCATGTGAAATGAACCAGGATGACATTTCCTTGGTAGCAAGGAGTGAAAAATACATTCTTTGTCTTGGGGAGTCATTGTACAATGCCAGAAAACCACAAGAGAGAAGGAATGATTACATTCGCCAAAAAATGAAGAGAGATGGCAAGATTATTGATAACGGCTAGAGCTATAACCCCTTTGAAGAGCACAGAAGACCTTGTTATGCCAAGTAACTTTCTCCATGTCATACAAGCAGTCAGAGCTGTTGCCGGTTATGATTGTGAAAGCAACTCATATAAAACCCCATCCTTGGCTTTGAAATTGGGGCACAGTCTGGCCAAAGTTGCAGGGATTGTGCAGTGTAGTGCCATCATTTCAGATCAACTTGCTCTTGCGGAGTCAGCCAAGCAATTTGTCACTCTTTATGAGAAAAAGTGGAATGAGACAATTTCAGCTGCTGCGTTGGGTACACTTCAACAAGCCAAGTGGAATAAACCACAGGTTTTACCATTCACGAAGGATGTTTCGCTGCTGCACAAGTTCCTTGCTACGGAGTCTGAAAGGTGCATGAAGGATTTGAATGAAAAACCCAACAATATAACCTTCGGAAATCTTGCAAAAGTGACTTTGACGCAAGTGGTACTTTTTAACAGAAAAAGGCAAGGGGAAGTTTCAAAAATGGAGCTCCAGTCTTTTACATCACGAAATCGCACAGAGTTGAATCCTGACATTATGATGTGCCTCACTGAGTTAGAAAGGAAGCTTGCAAAGTATTTTGACAGAGTCGAGATTCGTGGCAAAAGGTCAAGGATGGTACCTGTTCTTCTCACCTCTGACATGATCACTGCAATGGACCTCCTTGTGAAAAAAAGGAATGATTGTCAAGTCCACACAAGGAATGTGTTTTTGTTTGCACGTCCAGGCGCCCTTTCCCATTACAGAGGCTCTGACTGTTTCCGCAAGTTTGCAAACCAATGTGGTGCAATGTACCCAGATGCACTTACCTCCACAAGATTACGAAAACAAGTTGCCACATTATCCACGGTACTAAACCTAACAGAAAATGAAATGGATCAACTTGCCACATTTCTTGGACACGACATCCATGTCCACCGAGAATTCTACCGGCTTCCAGAGAGTACCCTGCAGCTTGCAAAAGTCAGCAAACTGTTGATAGCAATGGAGAAAGGAAAACTGTCTGATCTGCAGGGAAAAGGACTGGATGACATCAAGATCAACCCAGATGGTAAAAGTTTGCTTGGAATAGAGTTTGTAAAGCTTTAATATAACTGTGTGTTTGGCCTTCAATTTAAGTACCCTGTCCTGACCGTATTTTTTACCCAACCAGATGAAGTAATCACGAGCGATGACGATTCCAGCAAAGAAACCATTGATGACATTCATCTACACAAAAATATCCTGAGTCACACGGAAATAGGTACTATCCTCAAGTTATGATATTGGAGAGCGTTAATAGGTGCCTGATAATCTTGGCGTTTATGAACAACTCTATATGAATTAGAGAGAATGGTAGGAAATATACTGAATATGAATATAGTGTTGAGAGAATTGTAAACATAGAGGATGAATAGGTTAAAATTCATTAGGTGTGGACAGCAGAAAGGAAATTAGTAAAGAATTTCGAGCACATAAGAAAGCAATGGTGAAAAGCCACATTAATTAATTTCTCTTTTTTTTTCAAAGGTTCAAGAACTGAGACTTCTGGAAGCCCAAGCCATGCACATGCATCAATCACCCCAGACAACATGGAAGACACTTCTGCTTCAACCACTTTTGAGAACAGGGCAGACACATCTGCCTCAACCAAGATCAACAACATTGGTAGCCTTTCTCCCTCAAACCATTTTGACCACATGGACGACACTTCTTTCTCAACCACATGGGAGAACAAAAACATCAGCAACGGTAAACAAAAAAGTGGTAAAATATATTGATTGAAGTTAATGTATATTTGAACATAATGAGAATATATGCTTTCATTATAATATATATTTTATTCCATCCTTTTAGATTCTCAGCAAAGCACATCACTTCAAGTGAGAAAAACAAAGTGCTCCATTGCAAAGCAAGGTTAAAGAGCAGTTTTATTATTTAATCGTTATTTACCTCCGTATTCCTGTTTTAGATTTTTCAAATTAGCAACACCATTTTCGGATTATAAAGTTTTTATATTTATAAAGGTCTTTATTCAACAGCTGGCAAGAGGAGAAGCAAGTGGACAGGTGATGAAGTGAAGGCTGTTGAGCGGCACATGTTAGATTTTATAACAAGCTGCAAAGTACCAGGTAAAAAGAGCTGTGACTCCTGTCTCAAAGCAGAGCCGGTAGCACTGAAAGACAGGGACTGGGTTTCCATCAAATACTATATTCACAATAGAATAGTTACATTAAAAAGAAAGATGAATAGATAGAATGTTTTAAACGTGAGCCAGCTCGAGTACAGTTCAGTTCAGGTTAACTAAACCAATAGCAGGGCTAAATAATAGGTCAGTTGTTAATATGGTGTTTCACGTTTGTTGTTTATGATGTTGTCGATCAATTAGGGAAAAAAACTCACAGAAACTTTAGCAATATACCTGTGCTTTTTGCACGACTTGGTTGTGTAACGCGTAGGTGTGGAAAAACATCCCAAAGTTGTATGCCACATGCATGGCCCAATACATTCTGATTTTATTACATTTTTCATGCTACGATTCAGATTTTTACATAATTTCCTTGTTCAGTTCAAACACCTTTTGCCTACTGCACTGACTTGTGTCATAGAAAGAGGAGGTGGCAAGTTTCTGTGTTGTCTGTAGTATCTTCTACGTGCAGTTCACATTTGCTGGTAATTAAAAAAAAGTGCACAGACCACACTTTTAACTGTCTAATTTCTTTCTATGCTTGGTTAATTGGGCACTTTAAATTGTCTTTCATTGGTTATTTAGTTTCATCTGCCCTGTGATTGGCTGTTCAGGGTGTACCCTCCAAAGTCAGCTTGTAAAGGTTGCAGCACACCCGCTACCCTAATGAGGATAAACATTACAGAAAATGGATGGAATGAATGAATATCTTACTTTTGTATCAGAGGTTTCCTGACTGGAGAGCAAGACTTTCGGCTACCGGTTCATATTCTAAACTGTAGGTATTTAAAAAAAACAAATGTTACATGAGTCAATCTGAAAATACTGAATTTACTCTTGGATGGTCTTTATATGTCACATATGCTTGAACATTTTGTGTATCCATGGGTCTCAAAATTCACAAAAACATGAAATGCCAATCTGTGTGAGGCTATGGGCTCAATAATTCACAAAAACCTGACAATGTCCTCAAATGTTGTGATTTTGTCATAAATCAAAAAGAAATTAAGCCCTAGCCAAAATCTAAATAGATGGTTGTGTTCCTGATTTTTTTTCATGCTTAAATTATTTTTTGGGAGCCTGTAGGACCACGGGAAAGGCACGTACCCATTTGTCACATTTCTGTCATGCGTCCCGAAAAGTCCTGAAAACACGTAGGGGTGTGTGTGCGCAATTATCACTGATACAAATAGTGTATAAAAACATGATTAGTGTAATGGTTTAGTTGGTGCGATTATGTTTGCCTCAAGTTATGTTGAGTTTAGTACCCTCCAGTGGTGAAATGTGTAATGTGCATCAGGTCGAGTTTAGATGACGCCGACTGGTCGCCACCCGGTCGAGTTTAGATGACGTCACTGTTTAATGCAGAAAACAACACGTACCCAATGTCGCCTTGTCCCACGTAAGGCTTTTTACAAACAACAAATATTTTTCAAGAGATGAATAAATGGACTCTGAAGGCCATAAAAAACGTCTCATCTGTTAGCTGTCTGTCTAGCTGGAAAGAGCAGTCATACCGTCGTCTAGCGAGCACAGAACAATTAGAAATACACAAAATGATTACATAACGTTACATGAAGTTATTGTGATCTTCATCTTTTCTTACAGAAAGAAATCACCCAACTTAAAGAACTCCTGGAGCAACAAAACCTGCACATTGAAGATATTGTTCGAGCCAAGGATTGCGTTGCTAAAGAGCTGCAAAAGGAAATTGCTGAGCAGAGAGCAGCACTTCAGAAAGAGATTGATCATCTTAAATTTCAACTTGAGCAAGCGGAGCAGCAGAAAGCTCTGCAGATTGGTGAACTACAGAAGCATATTGCTGCTTTACAGCAAGAATTGGACACCCTTAGAGAAACTAGTGGAGAGAAGGAGTACCTTCTTAATCAGACCAAAGAAAAAGTGAAAAATCTTATCCATTTGATGAATTAGGTATTACTTTAAACAAAATGGGACAGGCTGTTAATGGTAACCATTTCAACTCGAGGACACACTGCTCAATACATGTATTTCTGTGACCGGCCATTATTTTGTCTGTTTCCACTATTGAGGATGTAATAGCATTCACGATGCTTAAATTCTATATAGATTCTAATCCCATAAAACCTGTATAGCACTGGAGGCCTACGTTTGGGGGTGGGAGGCAGGGGGGAAGGGCACTGATTTCAGTGGGTGATATAGGGACAGATGTATGTCCCTGATGTGTGTATTATCTTTTTGCCTTCTTTGTACAGAACAAAATGGGGCACAGATCCAAAGACATTGAGAACAACTGCTTTGGCTCTGTGTTTCTCAACAGCAGAATATTGTGCCCCCGTATGGTCTCGATCTGCCCATGCCAGCAAAATAGATCCTATCCTTAATGAAGCTTGCCGTGTGATAACTGGAGCATTAAGACCAACACCAGTCAATATCCTCCACAGGCTCTCGGGCATTCCACCTCCTGCCTTGAGAAGAGAAACACACACCAAAGTGGAAAAACGCAAGCAAGAAAATGATAATCGCCATCCACTCTTCTCCCATGTACCAGTCCCTCCCAGGCTGAAATCTAGGAAAAGTTTCATTTCAACTGAAAGTCTGCCTGAAAACATCACCCCTAGACGGTACAGAATGAATAAATGGAGAGAAAAAGAAAACATGGGACCAGAACAACCGTGTGTCCCAAAACCAAAAGAAAAACTACCCAAGGGCACAAACCTTGAAAGGAAAAAATGGTGTACCCTAAACCGTGCAAGATCTGGTGTTGGGAAAACCAAAGACAACCTAACAAAATGGGGCCTTGCCACATCCTCAGTATGTGACTGTGGTTTCCTAAACCAAAATATGAAACATATCCAACTTGAATGTCCAATAAGCCCTGTATATATCACTCCACAAGACCTACAAAAGGTCACAGACAGGGCAAAAATATGGATAAACCACTGGTGTGACACGATATGATGATGATGTACAGAATTTTCTGGCGAATTCTAAAGCTGAAGATGATTGTAGAAGGCGATTTAGTGGGGAAGCTCAAAATTGGCTGTGATCTGAGGTGATGACAACCATTTTTCTGAAAACCAACAACACTTTGAGGGCTGTTAGTCAGCGTTCAAACAAAGCTTTTTTGCTGCCGATTGTAATATGAGTGATTTGTTCGTATTAATTGAAAACTAACCATTGTAGCAGTGTGGTGAGAGCGTTAACAATCCATTGTACCACAACAGATCAAAGGATCCAAGAGCTTTTTGAGATTTATTTATTTTGTGTTTTTAAACATACTGCTCTTCAGAGGAGAGAGCAAGAAAGCGTGCTGGGAGCACAGTGCTGTTGGGAATTTCTAGACAAGGCTGCCAGGGGAAGAGGCCCTGCACTCCCGTCAAGGAAAATGTATTAATAGTAGAATTGTGTCCAAATATGTTAAACTCATCTGAGTATTTAATACAACAAATAGGAAGTTTAAGAACTGGTCACGTAGGAACGGCAGCGCTGGGTTGTACCTCTGTCACCCGTTAGATCTGGAAGTCAGGCGACCCCCTCTCGTGATATAATCGGTTATAAAGTGCCTGCGTACTGTAATGTCATTTGGACTCGACATCTGTAAACATTACAAGAACCGGAGTGTGAAAATTCTACTGTGGATACTTTGCCCTGACAAGTCTGCAGGACCCTCCCGCGGGGGCCTCGTCTAGGAGTTCCTAACAGTTAGATGCTCAAAAGGGATCTCGTGCAAGGCTGTGATTAGTTTAGCCGTGCATTTGAGCTTTTTGCAATGGGTTCTTGGCATTTTTCTTTTCAGTTTAAAGGATTTTATAAGCTTGACTACAAGTGACATGTATTCAGTTTAATGCAATAAAGATATATACTGATTGGGCTTTAAATCAATGCATGAGAAAAGGTCAGGCCAGGCTGTGTGAAATGCATGGGTGGCAGATGTTTTGTGCAGGATGAGCCGCACGTCGTAGAACTGAGTGTGCAGACGCGAAGGGTCCCGGACTTCGATCAAGGCCACCCGGCTGTTGTTGTGTGAGATGGTCACACGGTCGACCGTGAGAGCAGAATAACAGATCCAGTGGTTCATCGGCAGTGGAGCGCACAAACAACTGCCATGGCGCGCACCGTGGGAAGAGCCGACACGTCACCTTGCGGGCAGAAGACGTCCACTAAGAGAAAGCTAAAGTTAACTGCAGATGACACATAGCCAATAGGGGAAGAGTAGGAAGTCTTGGCTTTGTTTGCTGAAATGTATAAATGATCCTGGGCAACTTAGGGGGGGGCGTTGTTTTTTCCTGTTGGTTGCTGTAACCGGGCCTCTCAGACTTTGTATTAGATCTCCTGTTAAGAATAAATCCGCTCCCGTGTGAAGTTGCCGGCATCCTGGTCATCTTTCTCTCAAAACGAGCGCGCATAATTGTTGGATGAATGGAGGTTGTGTTTGGTTAACCATTAATGGAGTCAGATAATTAATTCAAACTATTTTGGTAAACTTTTGGTACATTTAAAGGTAAAAACTCCAACAATTTTTGGTGACCCCGACGTGATCAGAGGGAGAGGACTACAAAAGAAATCCACAGACTTCGAATAAGAGAACCACAGGGTCTGGGACCCGTATCCACACCAAGTGACGACTTGTTGAACGGAAAGGAAATCCCGACTTAGACCTGTTTTCCTCTGGTGGTACCACATCTAAAAGGTAAGCAGAATACCTGTTACTACATGTCTGAATTCTGCACAATTGGGGAAAAATAAATGTAACAGAGGAAAACGGGGATAATTGGGAAATTAAATATGTGTAAAATCTGGGATTTACGTGTCACGGTGATACGGTGTAAAATCTGGGATTTACGTATCACGGTAATAAGGTGTAAAATCTGGGATTTACTTATTACTAAATTTGTGGTTCTGATACGGTGTAAAATCTGAAAAAGATTGGCTCAAGGCTGCAACAAAGGAGGTGTGAACGAGACACCTCTGAAACAATAGACTTTCCTGCCAGGACAACAAAAGTCATGCTGGTGGCTCCTAGCAGTCTACCCTTTGCTCTGTGTTTAGATCATGACTCCTGATTACATTATCCTTTACTGTGTATGTGTGCGTGTGTGTGTGTGTGTGCGCAATTATCACTGATACAAATAGTGTATAAAAACATGATTAGTGTAATGGTTTAGTTGGTGCGATTATGTTTGCCTCAAGTTATGTTGAGTTTAGTACCCTCCAGTGGTGAAATGTGTAATGTGCATCAGGTCGAGTTTAGATGACGCCGACTGGTCGCCACCCGGTCGAGTTTAGATGACGTCACTGTTTAATGCAGAAAACAACACGTACCCAATGTCGCCTTGTCCCACGTAAGGCTTTTTACAAACAACAAATATTTTTCAAGAGATGAATAAATGGACTCTGAAGGCCATAAAAAACGTCTCATCTGTTAGCTGTCTGTCTAGCTGGAAAGAGCAGTCATACCGTCGTCTAGCGAGGACAGAACAATTAGAAATACACAAAATGATTACATAACGTTACATGAAGTTATTGTGATCTTCATCTTTTCTTACAGAAAGAAATCACCCAACTTAAAGAACTCCTGGAGCAACAAAACCTGCACATTGAAGATATTGTTCGAGCCAAGGATTGCGTTGCTAAAGAGCTGCAAAAGGAAATTGCTGAGCAGAGAGCAGCACTTCAGAAAGAGATTGATCATCTTAAATTTCAACTTGAGCAAGCGGAGCAGCAGAAAGCTCTGCAGATTGGTGAACTACAGAAGCATATTGCTGCTTTACAGCAAGAATTGGACACCCTTAGAGAAACTAGTGGAGAGAAGGAGTACCTTCTTAATCAGACCAAAGAAAAAGTGAAAAATCTTATCCATTTGATGAATTAGGTATTACTTTAAACAAAATGGGACAGGCTGTTAATGGTAACCATTTCAACTCGAGGACACACTGCTCAATACATGCATTTCTGTGACCGGCCATTATTTTGTCTGTTTCCACTATTGAGGATGTAATAGCATTCACGATGCTTAAATTCTATATAGATTCTAATCCCATAAAACCTGTATAGCACTGGAGGCCTACGTTTGGGGGTGGGAGGCAGGGGGGAAGGGCACTGATTTCAGTAGGTGATATAGGGACAGATGTATGTCCCTGATGTGTGTATTATCTT
This sequence comes from Idiotropiscis lumnitzeri, assembly GCF_059441095.1. Classification (NCBI taxonomy): domain Eukaryota; kingdom Metazoa; phylum Chordata; class Actinopteri; order Syngnathiformes; family Syngnathidae; genus Idiotropiscis; species Idiotropiscis lumnitzeri. The sequence goes on along the minus strand of NC_142397.1, from coordinate 14,471,481 downwards.
TTTGCCTTCTTTGTACAGAACAAAATGGGGCACAGATCCAAAGACATTGAGAACAACTGCTTTGGCTCTGTGTTTCTCAACAGCAGAATATTGTGCCCCCGTATGGTCTCGATCTGCCCATGCCAGCAAAATAGATCCTATCCTTAATGAAGCTTGCCGTGTGATAACTGGAGCATTAAGACCAACACCAGTCAATATCCTCCACAGGCTCTCGGGCATTCCACCTCCTGCCTTGAGAAGAGAAACACACACCAAAGTGGAAAAACGCAAGCAAGAAAATGATAATCGCCATCCACTCTTCTCCCATGTACCAGTCCCTCCCAGGCTGAAATCTAGGAAAAGTTTCATTTCAACTGAAAGTCTGCCTGAAAACATCACCCCTAGACGGTACAGAATGAATAAATGGAGAGAAAAAGAAAACATGGGACCAGAACAACCGTGTGTCCCAAAACCAAAAGAAAAACTACCCAAGGGCACAAACCTTGAAAGGAAAAAATGGTGTACCCTAAACCGTGCAAGATCTGGTGTTGGGAAAACCAAAGACAACCTAACAAAATGGAGCCTTGCCACATCCTCAGTATGTGACTGTGGTTTCCTAAACCAAAATATGAAACATATCCAACTTGAATGTCCAATAAGCCCTGTATATATCACTCCACAAGACCTACAAAAGGTCACAGACAGGGCAAAAATATGGATAAACCACTGGTGTGACACGATATGATGATGATGATGATGTACAGAATTTTCTGGCAAATTCTAAAGCTGAAGATGATTGTAGAAGGCGATTTAGTGGGAAGCTCAAAATTGGCTGTGATCTGAGGTGATGACAACCATTTTTCTGAAAACCAACAACACTTTGAGGGCTGTTAGTCAGCGTTCAAACAAAGCTTTTTTGCTGCCGATTGTAATATGAGTGATTTGTTCGTATTAATTGAAAACTAACCATTGTAGCAGTGTGGTGAGAGCGTTAACAATCCATTGTACCACAACAGATCAAAGGATCCAAGAGCTTTTTGAGATTTATTTATTTTGTGTTTTTAAACATACTGCTCTTCAGAGGAGAGAGCAAGAAAGCGTGCTGGGAGCACAGTGCTGTTGGGAATTTCTAGACAAGGCTGCCAGGGGAAGAGGCCCTGCACTCCCGTCAAGGAAAATGTATTAATAGTAGAATTGTGTCCAAATATGTTAAACTCATCTGAGTATTTAATACAACAAATAGGAAGTTTAAGAACTGGTCACGTAGGAACGGCAGCGCTGGGTTGTACCTCTGTCACCCGTTAGATCTGGAAGTCAGGCGACCCCCTCTCGTGATATAATCGGTTATAAAGTGCCTGCGTACTGTAATGTCATTTGGACTCGACATCTGTAAACATTACAAGAACCGGAGTGTGAAAATTCTAATGTGGATACTTTGCCCTGACAAGTCTGCAGGACCCTCCCGCGGGGGCCTCGTCTAGGAGTTCCTAACAGTTAGATGCTCAAAAGGGATCTCGTGCAAGGCTGTGATTAGTTTAGCCGTGCATTTGAGCTTTTTGCAATGGGTTCTTGGCATTTTTCTTTTCAGTTTAAAGGATTTTATAAGCTTGACTACAAGTGACATGTATTCAGTTTAATGCAATAAAGATATATACTGATTGGGCTTTAAATCAATGCATGAGAAAAGGTCAGGCCAGGCTGTGTGAAATGCATGGGTGGCAGATGTTTTGTGCAGGATGAGCCGCACGTCGTAGAACTGAGTGTGCAGACGCGAAGGGTCCCGGACTTCGATCAAGGCCACCCGGCTGTTGTTGTGTGAGATGGTCACACGGTCGACCGTGAGAGCAGAATAACAGATCCAGTGGTTCATCGGCAGTGGAGCGCACAAACAACTGCCATGGCGCGCACCGTGGGAAGAGCCGACACGTCACCTTGCGGGCAGAAGACGTCCACTAAGAGAAAGCTAAAGTTAACTGCAGATGACACATAGCCAATAGGGGAAGAGTAGGAAGTCTTGGCTTTGTTTGCTGAAATGTATAAATGATCCTGGGCAACTTAGGGGGGGGCGTTGTTTTTTCCTGTTGGTTGCTGTAACCGGGCCTCTCAGACTTTGTATTAGATCTCCTGTTAAGAATAAATCCGCTCCCGTGTGAAGTTGCCGGCATCCTGGTCATCTTTCTCTCAAAACGAGCGCGCATAATTGTTGGATGAATGGAGGTTGTGTTTGGTTAACCATTAATGGAGTCAGATAATTAATTCAAACTATTTTGGTAAACTTTTGGTACATTTAAAGGTAAAAACTCCAACAATTTTTGGTGACCCCGACGTGATCAGAGGGAGAGGACTACAAAAGAAATCCACAGACTTCGAATAAGAGAACCACAGGGTCTGGGACCCGTATCCACACCAAGTGACGACTTGTTGAACGGAAAGGAAATCCCGATTTAGACCTGTTTTCCTCTGGTGGTACCACATCTAAAAGGTAAGCAGAATACCTGTTACTACATGTCTGAATTCTGCACAATTGGGGAAAAATAAATGTAACAGAGGAAAACGGGGATAATTGGGAAATTAAATATGTGTAAAATCTGGGATTTACGTGTCACGGTGATACGGTGTAAAATCTGGGATTTACGTATCACGGTAATAAGGTGTAAAATCTGGGATTTACTTATTACTAAATTTGTGGTTCTGATACGGTGTAAAATCTGAAATAGATTGGCTCAAGGCTGCAACAAAGGAGGTGTGAACGAGACACCTCTGAAACAATAGACTTTCCTGCCAGGACAACAAAAGTCATGCTGGTGGCTCCTAGCAGTCTACCCTTTGCTCTGTGTTTAGATCATGACTCCTGATTACATTATCCTTTACTGTGTATGTGTGCGTGTGTGTGTGTGTGTGCGCAATTATCACTGATACAAATAGTGTATAAAAACATGATTAGTGTAATGGTTTAGTTGGTGCGATTATGTTTGCCTCAAGTTATGTTGAGTTTAGTACCCTCCAGTGGTGAAATGTGTAATGTGCATCAGGTCGAGTTTAGATGACGCCGACTGGTCGCCACCCGGTCGAGTTTAGATGACGTCACTGTTTAATGCAGAAAACAACACGTACCCAATGTCGCCTTGTCCCACGTAAGGCTTTTTACAAACAACAAATATTTTTCAAGAGATGAATAAATGGACTCTGAAGGCCATAAAAAACGTCTCATCTGTTAGCTGTCTGTCTAGCTGGAAAGAGCAGTCATACCGTCGTCTAGCGAGCACAGAACAATTAGAAATACACAAAATGATTACATAACGTTACATGAAGTTATTGTGATCTTCATCTTTTCTTACAGAAAGAAATCACCCAACTTAAAGAACTCCTGGAGCAACAAAACCTGCACATTGAAGATATTGTTCGAGCCAAGGATTGCGTTGCTAAAGAGCTGCAAAAGGAAATTGCTGAGCAGAGAGCAGCACTTCAGAAAGAGATTGATCATCTTAAATTTCAACTTGAGCAAGCGGAGCAGCAGAAAGCTCTGCAGATTGGTGAACTACAGAAGCATATTACTGCTTTACAGCAAGAATTGGACACCCTTAGAGAAACTAGTGGAGAGAAGGAGTACCTTCTTAATCAGACCAAAGAAAAAGTGAAAAATCTTATCCATTTGATGAATTAGGTATTACTTTAAACAAAATGGGACAGGCTGTTAATGGTAACCATTTCAACTCGAGGACACACTGCTCAATACATGCATTTCTGTGACCGGCCATTATTTTGTCTGTTTCCACTATTGAGGATGTAATAGCATTCACAATGCTTAAATTCTATATAGATTCTAATCCCATAAAACCTGTATAGCACTGGAGGCCTACGTTTGGGGGTGGGAGGCAGGGGGGAAGGGCACTGATTTCAGTGGGTGATATAGGGACAGATGTATGTCCCTGATGTGTGTATTATCTTTTTGCCTTCTTTGTACAGAACAAAATGGGGCACAGATCCAAAGACATTGAGAACAACTGCTTTGGCTCTGTGTTTCTCAACAGCAGAATATTGTGCCCCCGTATGGTCTCGATCTGCCCATGCCAGCAAAATAGATCCTATCCTTAATGAAGCTTGCCGTGTGATAACTGGAGCATTAAGACCAACACCAGTCAATATCCTCCACAGGCTCTCGGGCATTCCACCTCCTGCCTTGAGAAGAGAAACACACACCAAAGTGGAAAAACGCAAGCAAGAAAATGATAATCGCCATCCACTCTTCTCCCATGTACCAGTCCCTCCCAGGCTGAAATCTAGGAAAAGTTTCATTTCAACTGAAAGTCTGCCTGAAAACATCACCCCTAGACGGTACAGAATGAATAAATGGAGAGAAAAAGAAAACATGGGACCAGAACAACCGTGTGTCCCAAAACCAAAAGAAAAACTACCCAAGGGCACAAACCTTGAAAGGAAAAAATGGTGTACCCTAAACCGTGCAAGATCTGGTGTTGGGAAAACCAAAGACAACCTAACAAAATGGGGCCTTGCCACATCCTCAGTATGTGACTGTGGTTTCCTAAACCAAAATATGAAACATATCCAACTTGAATGTCCAATAAGCCCTGTATATATCACTCCACAAGACCTACAAAAGGTCACAGACAGGGCAAAAATATGGATAAACCACTGGTGTGACACGATATGATGATGATGATGATGTACAGAATTTTCTGGCAAATTCTAAAGCTGAAGATGATTGTAGAAGGCGATTTAGTGGGGAAGCTCAAAATTGGCTGTGATCTGAGGTGATGACAACCATTTTTCTGAAAACCAACAACACTTTGAGGGCTGTTAGTCAGCGTTCAAACAAAGCTTTTTTGCTGCCGATTGTAATATGAGTGATTTGTTCGTATTAATTGAAAACTAACCATTGTAGCAGTGTGGTGAGAGCGTTAACAATCCATTGTACCACAACAGATCAAAGGATCCAAGAGCTTTTTGAGATTTATTTATTTTGTGTTTTTAAACATACTGCTCTTCAGAGGAGAGAGCAAGAAAGCGTGCTGGGAGCACAGTGCTGTTGGGAATTTCTAGACAAGGCTGCCAGGGGAAGAGGTCCTGCACTCCCGTCAAGGAAAATGTATTAATAGTAGAATTGTGTCCAAATATGTTAAACTCATCTGAGTATTTAATACAACAAATAGAAAGTTTAAGAACTGGTCACGTAGGAACGGCAGCGCTGGGTTGTACCTCTGTCACCCGTTAGATCTGGAAGTCAGGCGACCCCCTCTCGTGATATAATCGGTTATAAAGTGCCTGCGTACTGTAATGTCATTTGGACTCGACATCTGTAAACATTACAAGAACCGGAGTGTGAAAATTCTACTGTGGATACTTTGCCCTGACAAGTCTGCAGGACCCTCCCGCGGGGGCCTCGTCTAGGAGTTCCTAACAGTTAGATGCTCAAAAGGGATCTCGTGCAAGGCTGTGATTAGTTTAGCCGTGCATTTGAGCTTTTTGCAATGGGTTCTTGGCATTTTTCTTTTCAGTTTAAAGGATTTTATAAGCTTGACTACAAGTGACATGTATTCAGTTTAATGCAATAAAGATATATACTGATTGGGCTTTAAATCAATGCATGAGAAAAGGTCAGGCCAGGCTGTGTGAAATGCATGGGTGGCAGATGTTTTGTGCAGGATGAGCCGCACGTCGTAGAACTGAGTGTGCAGACGCGAAGGGTCCCGGACTTCGATCAAGGCCACCCGGCTGTTGTTGTGTGAGATGGTCACACGGTCGACCGTGAGAGCAGAATAACAGATCCAGTGGTTCATCGGCAGTGGAGCGCACAAACAACTGCCATGGCGCGCACCGTGGGAAGAGCCGACACGTCACCTTGCGGGCAGAAGACGTCCACTAAGAGAAAGCTAAAGTTAACTGCAGATGACACATAGCCAATAGGGGAAGAGTAGGAAGTCTTGGCTTTGTTTGCTGAAATGTATAAATGATCCTGGGCAACTTAGGGGGGGGCGTTGTTTTTTCCTGTTGGTTGCTGTAACCGGGCCTCTCAGACTTTGTATTAGATCTCCTGTTAAGAATAAATCCGCTCCCGTGTGAAGTTGCCGGCATCCTGGTCATCTTTCTCTCAAAACGAGCGCGCATAATTGTTGGATGAATGGAGGTTGTGTTTGGTTAACCATTAATGGAGTCAGATAATTAATTCAAACTATTTTGGTAAACTTTTGGTACATTTAAAGGTAAAAACTCCAACAATTTTTGGTGACCCCGACGTGATCAGAGGGAGAGGACTACAAAAGAAATCCACAGACTTCGAATAAGAGAACCACAGGGTCTGGGACCCGTATCCACACCAAGTGACGACTTGTTGAACGGAAAGGAAATCCCGATTTAGACCTGTTTTCCTCTGGTGGTACCACATCTAAAAGGTAAGCAGAATACCTGTTACTACATGTCTGAATTCTGCACAATTGGGGAAAAATAAATGTAACAGAGGAAAACGGGGATAATTGGGAAATTAAATATGTGTAAAATCTGGGATTTACGTGTCACGGTGATACGGTGTAAAATCTGGGATTTACGTATCACGGTAATAAGGTGTAAAATCTGGGATTTACTTATTACTAAATTTGTGGTTCTGATACGGTGTAAAATCTGAAATAGATTGGCTCAAGGCTGCAACAAAGGAGGTGTGAACGAGACACCTCTGAAACAATAGACTTTCCTGCCAGGACAACAAAAGTCATGCTGGTGGCTCCTAGCAGTCTACCCTTTGCTCTGTGTTTAGATCATGACTCCTGATTACATTATCCTTTACTGTGTATGTGTGCGTGTGTGTGTGTGTGTGTGTGCGCAATTATCACTGATACAAATAGTGTATAAAAACATGATTAGTGTAATGGTTTAGTTGGTGCGATTATGTTTGCCTCAAGTTATGTTGAGTTTAGTACCCTCCAGTGGTGAAATGTGTAATGTGCATCAGGTCGAGTTTAGATGACGCCGACTGGTCGCCACCCGGTCGAGTTTAGATGACGTCACTGTTTAATGCAGAAAACAACACGTACCCAATGTCGCCTTGTCCCACGTAAGGCTTTTTACAAACAACAAATATTTTTCAAGAGATGAATAAATGGACTCTGAAGGCCATAAAAAACGTCTCATCTGTTAGCTGTCTGTCTAGCTGGAAAGAGCAGTCATACCGTCGTCTAGCGAGCACAGAACAATTAGAAATACACAAAATGATTACATAACGTTACATGAAGTTATTGTGATCTTCATCTTTTCTTACAGAAAGAAATCACCCAACTTAAAGAACTCCTGGAGCAACAAAACCTGCACATTGAAGATATTGTTCGAGCCAAGGATTGCGTTGCTAAAGAGCTGCAAAAGGAAATTGCTGAGCAGAGAGCAGCACTTCAGAAAGAGATTGATCATCTTAAATTTCAACTTGAGCAAGCGGAGCAGCAGAAAGCTCTGCAGATTGGTGAACTACAGAAGCGTATTGCTGCTTTACAGCAAGAATTGGACACCCTTAGAGAAACTAGTGGAGAGAAGGAGTACCTTCTTAATCAGACCAAAGAAAAAGTGAAAAATCTTATCCATTTGATGAATTAGGTATTACTTTAAACAAAATGGGACAGGCTGTTAATGGTAACCATTTCAACTCGAGGACACACTGCTCAATACATGCATTTCTGTGACCGGCCATTATTTTGTCTGTTTCCACTATTGAGGATGTAATAGCATTCACGATGCTTAAATTCTATATAGATTCTAATCCCATAAAACCTGTATAGCACTGGAGGCCTACGTTTGGGGGTGGGAGGCAGGGGGGAAGGGCACTGATTTCAGTAGGTGATATAGGGACAGATGTATGTCCCTGATGTGTGTATTATCTTTTTGCCTTCTTTGTACAGAACAAAATGGGGCACAGATCCAAAGACATTGAGAACAACTGCTTTGGCTCTGTGTTTCTCAACAGCAGAATATTGTGCCCCCGTATGGTCTCGATCTGCCCATGCCAGCAAAATAGATCCTATCCTTAATGAAGCTTGCCGTGTGATAACTGGAGCATTAAGACCAACACCAGTCAATATCCTCCACAGGCTCTCGGGCATTCCACCTCCTGCCTTGAGAAGAGAAACACACACCAAAGTGGAAAAACGCAAGCAAGAAAATGATAATCGCCATCCACTCTTCTCCCATGTACCAGTCCCTCCCAGGCTGAAATCTAGGAAAAGTTTCATTTCAACTGAAAGTCTGCCTGAAAACATCACCCCTAGACGGTACAGAATGAATAAATGGAGAGAAAAAGAAAACATGGGACCAGAACAACCGTGTGTCCCAAAACCAAAAGAAAAACTACCCAAGGGCACAAACCTTGAAAGGAAAAAATGGTGTACCCTAAACCGTGCAAGATCTGGTGTTGGGAAAACCAAAGACAACCTAACAAAATGGGGCCTTGCCACATCCTCAGTATGTGACTGTGGTTTCCTAAACCAAAATATGAAACATATCCAACTTGAATGTCCAATAAGCCCTGTATATATCACTCCACAAGACCTACAAAAGGTCACAGACAGGGCAAAAATATGGATAAACCACTGGTGTGACACGATATGATGATGATGATGATGTACAGAATTTTCTGGCAAATTCTAAAGCTGAAGATGATTGTAGAAGGCGATTTAGTGGGAAGCTCAAAATTGGCTGTGATCTGAGGTGATGACAACCATTTTTCTGAAAACCAACAACACTTTGAGGGCTGTTAGTCAGCGTTCAAACAAAGCTTTTTTGCTGCCGATTGTAATATGAGTGATTTGTTCGTATTAATTGAAAACTAACCATTGTAGCAGTGTGGTGAGAGCGTTAACAATCCATTGTACCACAACAGATCAAAGGATCCAAGAGCTTTTTGAGATTTATTTATTTTGTGTTTTTAAACATACTGCTCTTCAGAGGAGAGAGCAAGAAAGCGTGCTGGGAGCACAGTGCTGTTGGGAATTTCTAGACAAGGCTGCCAGGGGAAGAGGCCCTGCACTCCCGTCAAGGAAAATGTATTAATAGTAGAATTGTGTCCAAATATGTTAAACTCATCTGAGTATTTAATACAACAAATAGGAAGTTTAAGAACTGGTCACGTAGGAACGGCAGCGCTGGGTTGTACCTCTGTCACCCGTTAGATCTGGAAGTCAGGCGACCCCCTCTCGTGATATAATCGGTTATAAAGTGCCTGCGTACTGTAATGTCATTTGGACTCGACATCTGTAAACATTACAAGAACCGGAGTGTGAAAATTCTACTGTGGATACTTTGCCCTGACAAGTCTGCAGGACCCTCCCGCGGGGGCCTCGTCTAGGAGTTCCTAACAGTTAGATGCTCAAAAGGGATCTCGTGCAAGGCTGTGATTAGTTTAGCCGTGCATTTGAGCTTTTTGCAATGGGTTCTTGGCATTTTTCTTTTCAGTTTAAAGGATTTTATAAGCTTGACTACAAGTGACATGTATTCAGTTTAATGCAATAAAGATATATACTGATTGGGCTTTAAATCAATGCATGAGAAAAGGTCAGGCCAGGCTGTGTGAAATGCATGGGTGGCAGATGTTTTGTGCAGGATGAGCCGCACGTCGTAGAACTGAGTGTGCAGACGCGAAGGGTCCCGGACTTCGATCAAGGCCACCCGGCTGTTGTTGTGTGAGATGGTCACACGGTCGACCGTGAGAGCAGAATAACAGATCCAGTGGTTCATCGGCAGTGGAGCGCACAAACAACTGCCATGGCGCGCACCGTGGGAACAGCCGACACGTCACCTTGCGGGCAGAAGACGTCCACTAAGAGAAAGCTAAAGTTAACTGCAGATGACACATAGCCAATAGGGGAAGAGTAGGAAGTCTTGGCTTTGTTTGCTGAAATGTATAAATGATCCTGGGCAACTTAGGGGGGGGCGTTGTTTTTTCCTGTTGGTTGCTGTAACCGGGCCTCTCAGACTTTGTATTAGATCTCCTGTTAAGAATAAATCCGCTCCCGTGTGAAGTTGCCGGCATCCTGGTCATCTTTCTCTCAAAACGAGCGCGCATAATTGTTGGATGAATGGAGGTTGTGTTTGGTTAACCATTAATGGAGTCAGATAATTAATTCAAACTATTTTGGTAAACTTTTGGTACATTTAAAGGTAAAAACTCCAACAATTTTTGGTGACCCCGACGTGATCAGAGGGAGAGGACTACAAAAGAAATCCACAGACTTCGAATAAGAGAACCACAGGGTCTGGGACCCGTATCCACACCAAGTGACGACTTGTTGAACGGAAAGGAAATCCCGACTTAGACCTGTTTTCCTCTGGTGGTACCACATCTAAAAGGTAAGCAGAATACCTGTTACTACATGTCTGAATTCTGCACAATTGGGGAAAAATAAATGTAACAGAGGAAAACGGGGATAATTGGGAAATTAAATATGTGTAAAATCTGGGATTTACGTGTCACGGTGATACGGTGTAAAATCTGGGATTTACGTATCACGGTAATAAGGTGTAAAATCTGGGATTTACTTATTACTAAATTTGTGGTTCTGATACGGTGTAAAATCTGAAATAGATTGGCTCAAGGCTGCAACAAAGGAGGTGTGAACGAGACACCTCTGAAACAATAGACTTTCCTGCCAGGACAACAAAAGTCATGCTGGTGGCTCCTAGCAGTCTACCCTTTGCTCTGTGTTTAGATCATGACTCCTGATTACATTATCCTTTACTGTGTATGTGTGCGTGTGTGTGTGTGTGTGTGCGCAATTATCACTGATACAAATAGTGTATAAAAACATGATTAGTGTAATGGTTTAGTTGGTGCGATTATGTTTGCCTCAAGTTATGTTGAGTTTAGTACCCTCCAGTGGTGAAATGTGTAATGTGCATCAGGTCGAGTTTAGATGACGCCGACTGGTCGCCACCCGGTCGAGTTTAGATGACGTCACTGTTTAATGCAGAAAACAACACGTACCCAATGTCGCCTTGTCCCACGTAAGGCTTTTTACAAACAACAAATATTTTTCAAGAGATGAATAAATGGACTCTGAAGGCCATAAAAAACGTCTCATCTGTTAGCTGTCTGTCTAGCTGGAAAGAGCAGTCATACCGTCGTCTAGCGAGCACAGAACAATTAGAAATACACAAAATGATTACATAACGTTACATGAAGTTATTGTGATCTTCATCTTTTCTTACAGAAAGAAATCACCCAACTTAAAGAACTCCTGGAGCAACAAAACCTGCACATTGAAGATATTGTTCGAGCCAAGGATTGCGTTGCTAAAGAGCTGCAAAAGGAAATTGCTGAGCAGAGAGCAGCACTTCAGAAAGAGATTGATCATCTTAAATTTCAACTTGAGCAAGCGGAGCAGCAGAAAGCTCTGCAGATTGGTGAACTACAGAAGCGTATTGCTGCTTTACAGCAAGAATTGGACACCCTTAGAGAAACTAGTGGAGAGAAGGAGTACCTTCTTAATCAGACCAAAGAAAAAGTGAAAAATCTTATCCATTTGATGAATTAGGTATTACTTTAAACAAAATGGGACAGGCTGTTAATGGTAACCATTTCAACTCGAGGACACACTGCTCAATACATGCATTTCTGTGACCGGCCATTATTTTGTCTGTTTCCACTATTGAGGATGTAATAGCATTCACGATGCTTAAATTCTATATAGATTCTAATCCCATAAAACCTGTATAGCACTGGAGGCCTACGTTTGGGGGTGGGAGGCAGGGGGGAAGGGCACTGATTTCAGTAGGTGATATAGGGACAGATGTATGTCCCTGATGTGTGTATTATCTTTTTGCCTTCTTTGTACAGAACAAAATGGGGCACAGATCCAAAGACATTGAGAACAACTGCTTTGGCTCTGTGTTTCTCAACAGCAGAATATTGTGCCCCCGTATGGTCTCGATCTGCCCATGCCAGCAAAATAGATCCTATCCTTAATGAAGCTTGCCGTGTGATAACTGGAGCATTAAGACCAACACCAGTCAATATCCTCCACAGGCTCTCGGGCATTCCACCTCCTGCCTTGAGAAGAGAAACACACACCAAAGTGGAAAAACGCAAGCAAGAAAATGATAATCGCCATCCACTCTTCTCCCATGTACCAGTCCCTCCCAGGCTGAAATCTAGGAAAAGTTTCATTTCAACTGAAAGTCTGCCTGAAAACATCACCCCTAGACGGTACAGAATGAATAAATGGAGAGAAAAAGAAAACATGGGACCAGAACAACCGTGTGTCCCAAAACCAAAAGAAAAACTACCCAAGGGCACAAACCTTGAAAGGAAAAAATGGTGTACCCTAAACCGTGCAAGATCTGGTGTTGGGAAAACCAAAGACAACCTAACAAAATGGGGCCTTGCCACATCCTCAGTATGTGACTGTGGTTTCCTAAACCAAAATATGAAACATATCCAACTTGAATGTCCAATAAGCCCTGTATATATCACTCCACAAGACCTACAAAAGGTCACAGACAGGGCAAAAATATGGATAAACCACTGGTGTGACACGATATGATGATGATGATGATGTACAGAATTTTCTGGCAAATTCTAAAGCTGAAGATGATTGTAGAAGGCGATTTAGTGGGAAGCTCAAAATTGGCTGTGATCTGAGGTGATGACAACCATTTTTCTGAAAACCAACAACACTTTGAGGGCTGTTAGTCAGCGTTCAAACAAAGCTTTTTTGCTGCCGATTGTAATATGAGTGATTTGTTCGTATTAATTGAAAACTAACCATTGTAGCAGTGTGGTGAGAGCGTTAACAATCCATTGTACCACAACAGATCAAAGGATCCAAGAGCTTTTTGAGATTTATTTATTTTGTGTTTTTAAACATACTGCTCTTCAGAGGAGAGAGCAAGAAAGCGTGCTGGGAGCACAGTGCTGTTGGGAATTTCTAGACAAGGCTGCCAGGGGAAGAGGCCCTGCACTCCCGTCAAGGAAAATGTATTAATAGTAGAATTGTGTCCAAATATGTTAAACTCATCTGAGTATTTAATACAACAAATAGGAAGTTTAAGAACTGGTCACGTAGGAACGGCAGCGCTGGGTTGTACCTCTGTCACCCGTTAGATCTGGAAGTCAGGCGACCCCCTCTCGTGATATAATCGGTTATAAAGTGCCTGCGTACTGTAATGTCATTTGGACTCGACATCTGTAAACATTACAAGAACCGGAGTGTGAAAATTCTACTGTGGATACTTTGCCCTGACAAGTCTGCAGGACCCTCCCGCGGGGGCCTCGTCTAGGAGTTCCTAACAGTTAGATGCTCAAAAGGGATCTCGTGCAAGGCTGTGATTAGTTTAGCCGTGCATTTGAGCTTTTTGCAATGGGTTCTTGGCATTTTTCTTTTCAGTTTAAAGGATTTTATAAGCTTGACTACAAGTGACATGTATTCAGTTTAATGCAATAAAGATATATACTGATTGGGCTTTAAATCAATGCATGAGAAAAGGTCAGGCCAGGCTGTGTGAAATGCATGGGTGGCAGATGTTTTGTGCAGGATGAGCCGCACGTCGTAGAACTGAGTGTGCAGACGCGAAGGGTCCCGGACTTCGATCAAGGCCACCCGGCTGTTGTTGTGTGAGATGGTCACACGGTCGACCGTGAGAGCAGAATAACAGATCCAGTGGTTCATCGGCAGTGGAGCGCACAAACAACTGCCATGGCGCGCACCGTGGGAACAGCCGACACGTCACCTTGCGGGCAGAAGACGTCCACTAAGAGAAAGCTAAAGTTAACTGCAGATGACACATAGCCAATAGGGGAAGAGTAGGAAGTCTTGGCTTTGTTTGCTGAAATGTATAAATGATCCTGGGCAACTTAGGGGGGGGCGTTGTTTTTTCCTGTTGGTTGCTGTAACCGGGCCTCTCAGACTTTGTATTAGATCTCCTGTTAAGAATAAATCCGCTCCCGTGTGAAGTTGCCGGCATCCTGGTCATCTTTCTCTCAAAACGAGCGCGCATAATTGTTGGATGAATGGAGGTTGTGTTTGGTTAACCATTAATGGAGTCAGATAATTAATTCAAACTATTTTGGTAAACTTTTGGTACATTTAAAGGTAAAAACTCCAACAATTTTTGGTGACCCCGACGTGATCAGAGGGAGAGGACTACAAAAGAAATCCACAGACTTCGAATAAGAGAACCACAGGGTCTGGGACCCGTATCCACACCAAGTGACGACTTGTTGAACGGAAAGGAAATCCCGACTTAGACCTGTTTTCCTCTGGTGGTACCACATCTAAAAGGTAAGCAGAATACCTGTTACTACATGTCTGAATTCTGCACAATTGGGGAAAAATAAATGTAACAGAGGAAAACGGGGATAATTGGGAAATTAAATATGTGTAAAATCTGGGATTTACGTGTCACGGTGATACGGTGTAAAATCTGGGATTTACGTATCACGGTAATAAGGTGTAAAATCTGGGATTTACTTATTACTAAATTTGTGGTTCTGATACGGTGTAAAATCTGAAATAGATTGGCTCAAGGCTGCAACAAAGGAGGTGTGAACGAGACACCTCTGAAACAATAGACTTTCCTGCCAGGACAACAAAAGTCATGCTGGTGGCTCCTAGCAGTCTACCCTTTGCTCTGTGTTTAGATCATGACTCCTGATTACATTATCCTTTACTGTGTATGTGTGCGTGTGTGTGTGTGTGTGTGCGCAATTATCACTGATACAAATAGTGTATAAAAACATGATTAGTGTAATGGTTTAGTTGGTGCGATTATGTTTGCCTCAAGTTATGTTGAGTTTAGTACCCTCCAGTGGTGAAATGTGTAATGTGCATCAGGTCGAGTTTAGATGACGCCGACTGGTCGCCACCCGGTCGAGTTTAGATGACGTCACTGTTTAATGCAGAAAACAACACGTACCCAATGTCGCCTTGTCCCACGTAAGGCTTTTTACAAACAACAAATATTTTTCAAGAGATGAATAAATGGACTCTGAAGGCCATAAAAAACGTCTCATCTGTTAGCTGTCTGTCTAGCTGGAAAGAGCAGTCATACCGTCGTCTAGCGAGCACAGAACAATTAGAAATACACAAAATGATTACATAACGTTACATGAAGTTATTGTGATCTTCATCTTTTCTTACAGAAAGAAATCACCCAACTTAAAGAACTCCTGGAGCAACAAAACCTGCACATTGAAGATATTGTTCGAGCCAAGGATTGCGTTGCTAAAGAGCTGCAAAAGGAAATTGCTGAGCAGAGAGCAGCACTTCAGAAAGAGATTGATCATCTTAAATTTCAACTTGAGCAAGCGGAGCAGCAGAAAGCTCTGCAGATTGGTGAACTACAGAAGCATATTGCTGCTTTACAGCAAGAATTGGACACCCTTAGAGAAACTAGTGGAGAGAAGGAGTACCTTCTTAATCAGACCAAAGAAAAAGTGAAAAATCTTATCCATTTGATGAATTAGGTATTACTTTAAACAAAATGGGACAGGCTGTTAATGGTAACCATTTCAACTCGAGGACACACTGCTCAATACATGCATTTCTGTGACCGGCCATTATTTTGTCTGTTTCCACTATTGAGGATGTAATAGCATTCACGATGCTTAAATTCTATATAGATTCTAATCCCATAAAACCTGTATAGCACTGGAGGCCTACGTTTGGGGGTGGGAGGCAGGGGGGAAGGGCACTGATTTCAGTAGGTGATATAGGGACAGATGTATGTCCCTGATGTGTGTATTATCTTTTTGCCTTCTTTGTACAGAACAAAATGGGGCACAGATCCAAAGACATTGAGAACAACTGCTTTGGCTCTGTGTTTCTCAACAGCAGAATATTGTGCCCCCGTATGGTCTCGATCTGCCCATGCCAGCAAAATAGATCCTATCCTTAATGAAGCTTGCCGTGTGATAACTGGAGCATTAAGACCAACACCAGTCAATATCCTCCACAGGCTCTCGGGCATTCCACCTCCTGCCTTGAGAAGAGAAACACACACCAAAGTGGAAAAACGCAAGCAAGAAAATGATAATCGCCATCCACTCTTCTCCCATGTACCAGTCCCTCCCAGGCTGAAATCTAGGAAAAGTTTCATTTCAACTGAAAGTCTGCCTGAAAACATCACCCCTAGACGGTACAGAATGAATAAATGGAGAGAAAAAGAAAACATGGGACCAGAACAACCGTGTGTCCCAAAACCAAAAGAAAAACTACCCAAGGGCACAAACCTTGAAAGGAAAAAATGGTGTACCCTAAACCGTGCAAGATCTGGTGTTGGGAAAACCAAAGACAACCTAACAAAATGGGGCCTTGCCACATCCTCAGTATGTGACTGTGGTTTCCTAAACCAAAATATGAAACATATCCAACTTGAATGTCCAATAAGCCCTGTATATATCACTCCACAAGACCTACAAAAGGTCACAGACAGGGCAAAAATATGGATAAACCACTGGTGTGACACGATATGATGATGATGATGATGTACAGAATTTTCTGGCAAATTCTAAAGCTGAAGATGATTGTAGAAGGCGATTTAGTGGGGAAGCTCAAAATTGGCTGTGATCTGAGGTGATGACAACCATTTTTCTGAAAACCAACAACACTTTGAGGGCTGTTAGTCAGCGTTCAAACAAAGCTTTTTTGCTGCCGATTGTAATATGAGTGATTTGTTCGTATTAATTGAAAACTAACCATTGTAGCAGTGTGGTGAGAGCGTTAACAATCCATTGTACCACAACAGATCAAAGGATCCAAGAGCTTTTTGAGATTTATTTATTTTGTGTTTTTAAACATACTGCTCTTCAGAGGAGAGAGCAAGAAAGCGTGCTGGGAGCACAGTGCTGTTGGGAATTTCTAGACAAGGCTGCCAGGGGAAGAGGCCCTGCACTCCCGTCAAGGAAAATGTATTAATAGTAGAATTGTGTCCAAATATGTTAAACTCATCTGAGTATTTAATACAACAAATAGGAAGTTTAAGAACTGGTCACGTAGGAACGGCAGCGCTGGGTTGTACCTCTGTCACCCGTTAGATCTGGAAGTCAGGCGACCCCCTCTCGTGATATAATCGGTTATAAAGTGCCTGCGTACTGTAATGTCATTTGGACTCGACATCTGTAAACATTACAAGAACCGGAGTGTGAAAATTCTACTGTGGATACTTTGCCCTGACAAGTCTGCAGGACCCTCCCGCGG